>NC_092418.1:16596249-16896249 GCF_040894005.1 Engystomops pustulosus
CAGGCTTATGGTGAAATTTCACATAAAAGTGAGAATTCTAGAAAGGACGTTACATCCCCGGCCTGAGGGGCTGGGAGTTTAGTGGGGTAAAACCCTAGAAAGGCAGATACACGCACAGTACAAGTTTCTTGCACAAAAAAATCGAATATAATAGAAAGTGTGAAAGTGCCGGTTATCTGGGTGGTGGATTGTGATAAGGACGAGGGGCTCTGCCCGCCGCACCCTCTGCCACACAAAACCAGAAATGACATCTCCTCCTCTCACCATCTGCCTCTCACTTCTCTCTCAGGGAAATTTTACAGATTCTTCCAATATATTTTACCTCCTTCAGCCGATCGGAAGCTGCAGCTTTGTTCTTTAGCGGATTTTGTCAAGTCTTATATCCCAGAACTAAGCTGAGGGGACACATGGGGGCGAGTTTGGACTGTTTTGTGAACCCACTGATAAGAAGGCTATCCTCTGCTCTGAAGGCTAACCTCTGCTCTGAAGGCTAACCTCTGCTCTGAAGGCTATCCTCTGCGCTGAAGGCTATCCTCTGCGCTGAAGGCTAACCTCTGCGCTGAAGGCTAACCTCTGCGCTGAAGGCTAACCTCTGCGCTGAAGGCTAACCTCTGCGCCGAAGGCTATCCTCTGCTCTGAAGGCTATCCTCTGCGCTGAAGGCTATCCTCTGCTCTGAAGGCTATCCTCTGCTCTGAAGGCTATCCTCTGCGCTGAAGGCTATCCTCTGCTCTGAAGGCTATCCTCTGCTCTGAAGGCTATCCTCTGCGCTGAAGGCTATCCTCTGCGCTGACGGCTATCCTCTGCGCTGAAGGCTATCCTCTGCGCTGAATGCTATTCTCTGTGCTGAATGCTATGCTCTATACTGAATGCTATCCTCTGCGCTGAAGGCTATCCTCTGTGGATACCTACAGCTGGATACCCCCTGTAAGGATCATCATAACTCCCCCCATCCTGCTGCAGATCTCAGCTCCTGCCTGTCAGTCTCTACTGATATCCTTGCATTTTATTCAATAACCAGGAATATAGAAAATCGTACATCAAAAATCATAAAACAGTAGGAAATCCTGTGGCAACAACCCTGCTCCCCCCAGAGACCCCTTTACTACAGCCCCTTCTGCTTGTCAGATACATAAAGCACATGTGGGTGGTGGGTGACTTACCTTTAGCGTGTCTCCCTTGCTGAAGGGCAGCTCGTCCCTTTCGGTGGTCTTGAAGTTGTATATAGCCATGGCCTCCATGTCTGGTGGTCGGGGGTCCTGTGGCGCTGGGTGGCCGCTCGCTGCAGATGACAGGCGCTGGTGGAAAGTCTGTGGGTGGGTGACCCCCGGCTCTCAGGTGCAGGAGACGTGCACACAGATGGTGGTGGTGGGAAGCGAGTCATGCGTAAGACTAGAGGCCGGGCCTGGGGAATTCACAGGGGACACCTACAGTCAGGGGGCGCCAGCCGGTGCCTGGGGGAGAAGAGAACATTAGGGAACATCCTCTTCTCATATGGGGGGTCAGGGTCCTGTGGAAACTACAACTGCATAGGTAGCAATTCCCAAATATACATAGAATACTCCCTGCTGAAGCAACGTTATACTAAAATAGTAGAGCAAAGAGACATCTGTGACTTGTAGGTAGGGCTCCTGTGACCTGTAGGTAGGGCTCCGGTGACCTGTAGGTAGGGCTCCGGTGACCTGTAGGTAGGGCTCCGGTGACCTGTAGGTAGGGCTCCGGTGACCTGTAGGTAGGGCTCCGGTGACCTGTAGGTAGGGCTCCGGTGACCTGTAGGTAGGGCTCCGGTGACCTGTAGGTAGGGCTCCGGTGACCTGTAGGTAGGTCTCCTGTGACCTGTAAGCAGGGCTCCGGTGACCTGTAGGTAGGGCTCCGGTGACCTGTAGGTAGGGCTCCGGTGACCTGTAGGTAGGGCTCCGGTGACCTGTAGGTAGGGCTCCGGTGACCTGTAGGTAGGGCTCCGGTGACCTGTAGGTAGGGCTCCGGTGACCTGTAGGTAGGGCTCCGGTGACCTGTAGGTAGGGCTCCGGTGACCTGTAGGTAGGGCTCCGGTGACCTGTAGGTAGGTCTCCTGTGACCTGTAAGCAGGGCTCCTGTGACCTGTAGGTAGGGCTCCGGTGACCTGTAGGTAGGGCTTCGGTGACCTGTAGGTAGGGCTCCGGTGACCTGTAGGTAGGGCTTCGGTGACCTGTAGGTAGGGCTCCGGTGACCTGTAGGTAGGGCTCCTGTGACCTGTAGGTAGGGCTCCGGTGACCTGTAGGTAGGGCTCCGGTGACCTGTAGGTAGGGCTCCGGTGACCTGTAGGTAGGGCTCCTGTGACCTGTAGGTAGGGCTCCTGTGACCTGTAGGTAGGGCTCCTGTGACCTTTAGGTAGGGCTCCTGTGTCCTGTATGTAGGGCTCCGGTGACCTGTAGGTAGGGCTCCGGTGACCTGTAGGTAGGGCTCCTGTGACCTGTAAGCAGGGCTCCTGTGTCCTGTAGGTAGGGCTCCTGTGACCTGTAGGTAGGACTCCGGTGACCTGTAGGTAGGGCTCCGGTGACCTGTAAGCAGGGCTCCTGTGACCTGTAGGTAGGGCTCCAGTGACCTGTAGGTAGGGCTCCAGTGACCTGTAGGTAGGGCTCCGGTGACCTGTAGGTAGAGCTCCTGTGACCTGTAAGCAGGGCTCCTGAGTCCTGTAGGTAGGGCTCCTGTGACCTGTAGGTAGGGCTCCGGTGACCTGTAGGTAGGGCTCCGGTGACCTGTAGGTAGGTCTCCTGTGACCTGTAAGCAGGGCTCCTGTGACCTGTAGGTAGGGCTCCTGTGACCTGTAGGTAGGGCTCCTGTGATTTGTAGGTAGGGCTCCTGTGATCTGTAGGTAGGGCTCCTGTGACCTGTAGGTAGGGCTCCGGTGACCTGTAGGTAGAGCTCCGGTGACCTGTAGGTAGGGCTCCTATGACCTGTAAATAGGGCTCCTGTGACCTGTAGGTAGGGCTCCTGTGACCTGTAGGTAGGGTTCCTGTGACCTGTAGGTAGAATTCCTGTGACCTGTAGGTAGGGCTCCTATGACCTGTAAGTAGGGCTCCTGTGACCTGTAGGTAGGGCTCCTGTGACCTGTAGGTAGGGTTCCTGTGACCTGTAGGTAGAATTCCTGTGACCTGTAGGTAGGGCTCCTATGACCTGTAGGTAGAGCTCCTGTGACCTGTAGGTAGGGTTCCTGTGACCTGTAGGTAGGGTTCCTGTGACCTGTAGGTAGGGTTCCTGTGACCTGTAGGTAGGGCTCCGGTGACCTGTAGGTAGGGCTCCTGTGACCTGTAGGTAGGGCTCCTATGACCTGTAGGTAGGGCTCCTGTGACCTGTAGGTAGGGCTCCTATGACCTGTAGGTAGGGCTCCTGTGACCTGTAGGTAGGGCTCCGGTGACCTGTAGGTAGGGCTCCTGTGACCTGTAGGTAGGGCTCCTATGACCTGTAGGTAGGGCTCCTGTGACCTGTAGGTAGGGTTCCTGTGACCTGTAGGTAGGGCTCCGGTGACCTGTAGGTAGGGCTCCTGTGACCTGTAGGTAGGGTTCCTGTGACCTGTAGGTAGAATTCCTGTGACCTGTAGGTAGGGTTCCTGTGACCTGTAGTTAGGACTCCTGTGACCTTTAGGTAGGGCTCTGGTAACCCGTAGGTAGGGCTCCTTTGACATAAAAATACCCCACTTGTTGGCTGCCATCTTCCCCCCTAGCCGGGTACAGGTGGTGGACCCCTCTAGACGCTGGGGAGAGCTCTTGTGGGGGATGTGACTTCCTGGCAGCTGCTTCCTCTTATAACGGCATTATATATAATATGTGGCGGTATGTCATCAGCTAATACAATAAATACTCTTGAATTTGGAAAGCTTGGTGTCTATATCTGGAATATCGGGGAAGACAAGGCGACCGCTATAATGTCTCCTGATATCGCAGATCGCCTACATGTGAATACGGACTATACGGACAGTGTAAATAGAGATGACTGCACCTACAAATCTGTGCAGAGTCAGTCCCTACAGTCCCTGCGTCGTCCATACAGCAGGATCCTGATACCAACCTGCAGGGTCACTTACCTCCCCGGCCGCTCTCTGGCCTCCGCTGCTGCTGGGGATGTGAGATCTGGAGCTGTAGCCGCGGTTTTATCTCCGCTCTGCTGACTCTGCAAAGGAAAGGAAGAGACTTTTCTCTCTCACAAAGTCTTAACCTTTTTTGTGTGTGATAAAGACAAACAGGATGTTATGTAGGACCCGCGCTGCCAGATCTCATGAGCACCCGAGGTCCTCAGCCCCATCGCCCGCCCGGCATCTACACTATAAATACTACTACCACTGACTCAGCCGCCAATATCTCTGCTTGCTGTTGTATGTTGTTAACCTCCACTGGATAGAAATCAGTCCATGATCTTGTGATGCCACAGTAATCAGAGCTGTGCCCGGACATCACACCATAGTCAGAGGACGCCATTGGTCCATTAATAAGCAGCAGTCTTAGGCTTCTGTAAGCCCCGAAACGCGTTGTGACCCTGAGATACCGATAACGTTGATGCACTCAATCCTAATGTAATGTCCCCTGATAATCCGTTACATTACTAAAACCAAAGCTACACTTTACTCTTCCTGCTCTTCCAGCCCCTCCTCCTCTGACTACAGCACATGTCTGACAGCATTTTACAGGAGGGAGGGAGCAGGCTCTCACTGCAGCCCAGCAACAGGCTCTGTACAGGAAGCAGCTGTGTGGGCAGGGATATCACTGCAGAGTGGATCTAATACTAGTGCTACAGAGAAAGATCCCTGCAGATAAAACATTGCTAGACTGTATCACCTTATATGCATTCAGACAGTTATTCACGTATATTATCTGCTGTGTGGAGGATATATAAAGACCTGCTGGCCTGTCCCTGCCACTAAAGTGGTAGTTATACCAATGATTTACATAAGGAGTATTGTAGAAGTTATATTTTTGTACATAGGGGACAGTATTATAGTAGTTATATTCCTGTACATAGGGAGCAGTATTATAGTAGTTATATTCCTGTACATAGGGAGCAGTATTATAGTAGTTATATTCTTGTACATAGGGGCAGTATTATAGTAGTTATATTCCTGTACATAGGGGGCAGTATTATAGTAGTTATATTCCTGTACATAGGGGGCAGTATTATAGTAGTTATATTCTTGTACATAGGGGGCAGTATTATAGTAGTTATATTCCTGTACATAGGGGGCAGTATTATAGTAGTTATATTCCTGTACATAGGGGGCGGTATTATAGTAGTTATAGTCTTGTACATAGGGGGCAGTATTATAGTAGTTATATTCCTGTACATAGGGGGCAGAATTATAGTAGTTATATTCTTGTACATAGGGGGCAGTATTATAGTAGTTATATTCCTGTACATAGGGGGAGTACTATAGTAGTTATATTCTTGTACATAGGGGGCAGTATTATAGTAGTTATATTCTTGTACATAGGGGGCAGTATTATAGTAGTTATATTCTTGTACATAGGGGACAGTATTATAGTAGTTATATTCCTGTACATAGGGGCAGTACTATAGTAATTATATTCTTGTACATAGGGGGCAGTATTATAGTAGTTATATTCTTGTACATAGGGGGCAGTATTATAGTAGTTATATTCCTGTACATAGTGGGCAGTATTATAGTAGTTATATTCTTGTACATAGGGGGCAGTATTATAGTAGTTATATTCTTGTACATAGGGGGCAGTATTATAGTAGTTATATTCTTGTACATAGGGGGCAGTATTATAGTAGTTATATTCTTGTACATAGGGGGCAGTATTATAGTAGTTATATTCTTGTACATAGGGGGCAGTATTATAGTAGTTATATTCCTGTACATAGGGGGCAGTATTATAGTAGTTATATTCTTGTACATAGGGGGCAGTATTATAGTAGTTATATTCTTGTACATAGGGGGCAGTATTATAGTAGTTATATTCTTGTACATAGGGGGCAGTATTATAGTAGTTATATTCTTGTACATAGGGGGCAGTATTATAGTAGTGTGGGGATTTGGCCCAGTAGAGACCGTGGTAGCAGGGTGCTGTGATGCAGTTCAAGACAGTGACACCAAGGTTTAGTCCAAAACAGGTCTCGCCTGCGTTTATTGCAGCAGCAAAACAAAACAGCCTTTACATTCAGGCATTAAACAAACAAAATCCTACCCGTCAGGGTGCTAACTATACACGTATTCCACTAACTCACCACTATACAAAATCACTTGGCTGCTCCAGGCACAGAGGTCAGGGCTGCGTGCTCTCCAGCCTCCTTTCAGAGAGAGACAACACTCTGAGCTCTGCTCAGCGGCTTTATGCAGGCTGATTGGGCTGTTCCCACCACCTGTGTCCAAGGTGCTGGACAACACAACCTCAGCACTAAGGCCTTGCATAATAGCAAAACCTAGGGGAAACATACCGCCCATCCACAGTTAACCCCTTCAGTGTCTCACATACCCTCCCCCTCTGTTTGACCCTGTGGGGGCGAACATTTTTGGCCATCAGACAGTGGGTACGAGACAGGGCATCGGCATTCCCATGCAGTTTTCCTGCTCGATGTTCCACCGTGAATTTGAAATTCTGCAGCATTAGGAACCACCTTGTGACCCTGGCGTTCCTCTCTTTGGCCTGACTCATCCAGGTGAGGGGAGAGTGATCGGTCACCAGTGTAAACTGTCGCCCTATCAAGTAATACCTCAGGGATTCCAGAGCCCATTTAATCGCCAAGCACTCCCTCTCAACTATACTGTAGTTCTTCTCAGGAGGTGTGAGCTTGCGACTCAGGAATGTCACGGGATGTTCCTCACCCTCCACTACTTGGGACAGGACAGCCCCTAAGCCCACGTCAGAAGCGTCAGTCTGCACAATAAAGGTCTTGGTGAAGTTAGGGGTGATCAGTACCGGTCCCTCGCACAAAACCGTCTTAAGTCGCTGAAACGCCCCCTCAGCCTCTTCACTCCACTTTACCATCACCGCCCTGCTACCCTTGGTCAGGTCAGTCAGGGGTGCCGCTATGGTAGCAAAATCGGGAATAAACCGGCGATAATAGCCCACTATGCCTAGGAAAGCCCTCACTTGCTTCTTGCTCATAGGTCGTGGCCACTGCTGGATCGCCTCCACTTTATTTACTTGGGGTTTGATGACACCTCGCCCAATACGGTACCCCAGGTAACGGGCCTCTTCCAGACCCAGTGCACATTTTTGGGGGTTCACTGTCAACCCTGCTGCCCTCAGGGAGTCTACCACTGCTTGCACCTTGGCCAGGTGACTCTCCCAATTGTTACTATAGACTATGATGTCATCCAGGTAGGCCGAGGCATATCTCCGGTGAGGTTTTAGCACGAGATCCATTAACCTCTGGAATGTGGCGGGAGCCCCATGTAGCCCAAAGGGGAGTACCACGTACTGAAAAAGCCCATCAGGAGTAACAAAAGCGGTCTTCTCTTTGGCCCTGTCAGTAAGGGGTACCTGCCAATACCCTTTCGTCAGGTCAAGGGTGGAGAAGAATCTAGCCTGTCCAAGTCGTTCTATCAACTCGTCAACTCTAGGCATAGGATAAGAATCAAATTTGGACACCTCGTTCAACTTCCTAAAGTCATTGCAGAACCGTAGGGAACCATCAGGTTTGGGAATCAACACAATAGGACTCGACCAGTCACTTTTAGACTCCTCGATAACCCCCAGGTCTAACATCTGCCTGACTTCTTCGGATATGGCAAGCCGGCGCGCTTCAGGGACCCGGAAGGGTTTTTGGTGTACCCGGATGTGGGGTTCGGTTATGATGTCATGCTTGATGACTGAAGTACGTCCCGGTAACTTAGAGAACACATCCACATTTCGGAGCACAAACTCCTTCGCTTCCTGAATCTGGGCCCTGGAGAGGGACTCCGAGATCCGTACTTCAGGCACCTTGGCATCGGGTACACCTACCTCCGGTGTCACCTTCTTGGGGACAGGCGCTTTTTCTACTCCCACGGCCATCAGGGACTCTCTTTCCCTCCATGGCTTTAGGAGGTTCACGTGGTATATCTGTTCGGGTTTCCTCCTCCCCGGCTGAGATACCTTGTAGTTTACCTCCCCCACTTTCTCCATGACCTCATATGGTCCTTGCCATTTTGCCAAGAACTTGCTCTCAACGGTGGGCACCAGAACTAGCACTCTGTCGCCTGGGTTAAAGGTCCTGAGTCTGGCTGACCTATTGTAGACCCTAGACTGGGCCTCTTGTGCCCTTGTCATGTGCTCCTTTACAAGGGGCATTACCGCCGCTATGCGGTCCTGCATAAGGGAGACATGTTCTATCACACTACGGTGGGGGGTCCTTTCCTGTTCCCAGGTCTCCTTGGCTACATCCAAAAGCCCACGTGGGGAACGGCCATATAACAGCTCAAAGGGTGAGAAACCCGTGGAGGACTGGGGAACTTCACGTATGGCAAACATCAAATAGGGCAACAAACAATCCCAGTCCTTCCCATCCTTGCTGACCACCCTCTTTAGCATCCCCTTCAAGGTTTTGTTAAACCTCTCGACCAGGCCATCTGTCTGAGGATGATACACAGAGGTGCGGAGCTGTTTGACCTGCAGTAACTTACACATCTCCTTCATTACCCTAGACATGAATGGGGTACCCTGGTCAGTCAAGATTTCCTTGGGGAGGCCTGTGCGTGAGAATACCTGGAACAGCTCCCTAGCAATATTTTTGGAGGAGGTGTTCCTTAATGGAATCGCCTCGGGATACCGCGTAGCGTAGTCCAGGATAACTAGGATGTATTGGTGCCCCCTGGAGGATTTGACTATGGGGCCAACCAGATCCATTGCAATCCGTTCAAAGGGCACTTCTATGATTGGTAGCGGGACCAAAGGACTCCTGAAGTGGGACACCGGGGCAGTAAGTTGACACTCAGGGCAGGAGCTACAATACCGGTTTACCTCCTCCCACACCCCGGGCCAGAAAAATCTCTGCAGGATCCTCTCTCGGGTCTTCTCAGCACCTAAGTGCCCTCCCAGCACATGTTTGTGTGCCAACTCTAGCACCAGCCTACGGTGAGATTGGGGTACTACAAGTTGCTCAACCTCCTCACCCCGTATCTGGTCGACCCTGTACAACAGTTCCCCAACAATCACCATTCGGGGGTATATTTTGTCAGCCCCTGGTATTTGGAGTACCCCATTTATCACCTTAACATTCTCCCGTGCTTTAAACAAGGTAGGGTCCTGTAGCTGTGCAGCCCCAAAATTTTCACGGTAAATCTCAAGGTCCGGCATGTCGACCACCTCCTCGTGGCCCTCGACCTCACCAGCTAGGACCTCTAGGGGAGAGAACTCATCACATGGGGTCACCCCTACTGCTGGTGTGGGTACATTGGCCTCAAAGGGTTCAGGGGCCAAGGCCGGACACACCTGATGTCCATTATCTGCCACAGCACCTGAGGTGGGTCTTCGTCTCCAGAGGTCCCAAAACACCGGTAAGTCTCTGCCGATAATAGCCTCATGAAACAGGGTCCCCACCACCCCCACTTCATGGGTAATAGTACCACAAGGGGTATGTAGGTTGATGACAGCAGTGGGATATTCGCGAGTGTCCCCATGTATACACAACACTCCCACTTTCCGCCCGCTGTACAGTCCAGGATCAACCAAAGTTCCCCGCACCAGGGTGACCAGACTCCCTGAGTCTAGCAAGGCTTCCACCCTGTGACCACCGATTGTGACCATACACACTTGGGGTTCTGCATCCATGACCGACTCGGCTGCCAGAACCGGCCGGGCAAACAGTGACATTCGCCGGGTCTGGTTGCAGTCCATTGGCTCCACGGACAGGGGACAGTTGGCAGCAATATGGCCTATTTCATGGCATCGCCAGCACTGGATACGGCTATGACCTCTGTCGCGAGCCTCACTGGGTTTCTGTGTATCCAAGCCCCCCAGTGGACCCCCTCCCAACCTGACCTGTCTCCCCTTTTCTGCAGTAGCAATCTTACCAGATGGTTTAGTGGCCTTGTCACTGGCACTGCTTCGTGCGGGAGCAGTAAGTAGAAGATCCTCCTTAGCCCGATATCTCTCTACTAGGGACACGAGTTCCTCAGCACTTGTGGGACCGGCCTGTCCAACCCATCGCTGGAGCCGAGAGGGCAGAGAATGGGTGAACTTGTCAAGAACCACTCTCTCGACCATCTGTGCTGGGGTGCAGTCCTCTGGTTGTAGCCACTTCCGGACAAGATGGATCAGGTCATGCATTTGGGAGCGTGGGGGTAGTTTTTCTGAGTATGCCCACTGGTGGACCCGGCTGGAACGAACTTGAATGGTGACCCCAAGACGAGCCAGAATCTCCGCCTTTAGCTGGGGGTACTCACGGGCCTCCGTTTCACTCAGGTCGTAGTAAGCCTTCTGCGACTCGCCTGTCAGGAACGGTGCCAGGACATCTGCCCACTGCTCAGCTGGTAACTCCTCTCGCTCAGCTACTCGCTCGAACACAGTGAGATAAGCCTCCACATCGTCGGTCGCCGTCATCTTTTGTAAGGCCTTCTGCACTGCAGCCCATGCGGAATGCTGGACATCCGGGTACCCTTGCAAACCAGTATGGGACCCCTCAGTAGTCGTCGCTTGCGGTGCCGCCATAACGCCAGAAAACTTTTCCATCATCAGCTGGAACATGGCTCGGGACTCTTCCTGCTGCTGGCGGGACCTCTCCTCCTGCTGCTGGAGCATGGCTTGCTGCAGCTGCCGATTAGCCTGGGACTCTTCCTGCTGCTGGCGGGACCTCTCCTCCTGCTGCTGGAGCATGGCTTGCTGCAGCTGCCTATTAGCCTGGGACTCTTCCTGCTGCTGCTGCCTATTAGCTCTGGACTCCTCTTGCAGGTATTTAATAAAGTCCTCCATCTTGGCTTTATCCTGCAATTTGCCTGCTGCTTTCACCCAGGCCATGCAATGTTGCAGGATGTAGCGAGCCTTTCAGGTGTGTGTCTTTTGAACTGCCCGCAATCCGAAGCACCATATGTGGGGATTTGGCCCAGTAGAGACCGTGGTAGCGGGGTGCTGTGATGCAGTTCAAGACAGTGACACCAAGGTTTAGTCCAAAACAGGTCTCGCCTGCGTTTATTGCAGCAGCAAAACAAAACAGCCTTTACATCCAGGCATTAAACAAACAAAATCCTACCCGTCAGGGTGCTAACTATACACGTATTCCACTAACTCACCACTATACAAAATCACTTGGCTGCTCCAGGCACAGAGGTCAGGGCTGCGTGCTCTCCAGCCTCCTTTCAGAGAGAGACAACACTCTGAGCTCTGCTGAGCGGCTTTATTGGCCTGATTGGGCTGTTCCCACCACCTGTGTCAAGGTGCTGGACAACACAACCTCAGCACTAAGGCCTTGCATAATAGCAAAACCTAGGGGAAACATACCGCCCATCCACAGTTAACCCCTTCAGTGTCTCACAGTAGTTATATTCTTGTACATAGGGGCAGTATTATAGTAGTTATATCCCTGTACATAGGGGGCAGTATTATAGTAGTTATATTCTTGTACATAGGGGGCAGTATTATAGTAGTTATATTCCTGTACATAGGGGGCAGTATTATAGTAGTTATATTCCTGTACATAGGGGGCAGTATTATAGTAGTTATATTCTTGTACATAGGGATCAGTATTATAGTAGTTATATTCTTGTACATAGGGGGCAGTATTATAGTAGTTATATTCTTGTACATAGGAGGCAGTATTATAGTAGTTATATTCTTGTACATAGGTAGCAGTATTATAGTAGTTATATTCTTGTACATAGGGGCAGTATTATAGTAGTTATATTCCTGTACATAGGGGGCAGTATTATAGTAGTTATATTCCTGTACATAGGGGGCAGTATTATAGTAGTTATATTCTTGTACATAGGGGGCAGTATTATAGTAGTTATATTCCTGTACATAGGGGGCAGTATTATAGTAGTTATATTCCTGTACATAGGGGGCAGTATTATAGTAGTTATATTCTTGTACATAGGGGGCAGTATTATAGTAGTTATATTCCTGTACATAGGGGGCAGTATTATAGTAGTTATATTCTTGTACATAGGGGCAGTATTATAGTAGTTATATTCTTGTACATAGGGGGCAGTATTATAGTAGTTATATTCTTGTACATAGGGATCAGTATTATAGTAGTTATAACCTTGTACATAAGGGACAGTATTTCCATTTTCTGAATAAATATTATAGCATAATTCCCATTACATGTGTGTGCGCTCAGCTGCTCTGTGCCTGTACATATTTCCATGCTCTCTTATCAGATCACGTTTAGTATTATTACAATGTTCTTGTAGCGCCCTCTAGTGACCATTAGTTGTCACTATGACATTTCATGATCTAATTTGACAGTATGTAAAAGGTTGTAAATAGAGATGAGCGAGCACTAAAATGCTCGGGTGCTCGTTACTCGAGCCGAACATTTCCAGATGCTCGAGTGCTCGTTTCGAGTAACGAGCCCCATTGAAGTCAATGGGAGACCCGAGCATTTTTCAAAGGGACCATGGTTCAGGAATAAAATGTGTTATTTAATTGAAAAATAATGTCTTCTGATAATTTGCAAACATCTGCGATCTATTCTTCACTGTTCCGCGCGTATATTATCTCCCGACAAGTTAGCAGATGTAAAGAACAGTGAAGAATAGAATAAAAACAGTGAACACAGTGAACACAGTGAACACAGGATCATTTAAGATAAAAACACAGTGCAGAACACAGTGCAGAATAGATTACAGATGTTCGGCACATCTGCTAACTTGTCGGGAGATACGCGCGGAACGGCGCGAACAAAATAGCATGTGAAGAACAATATATATGTGTGTGAAGAACACATTGAAGATGTTTAAATACATCTGCAATGTGTTCTTCACACATATATATTGTTCTTCACATGCTATTTTGTTCGCGCCGTTCCGCGCGTATCTCCCGACAAGTAAGCAGATGTGCCGAACTTCTGTAATCTATTCTGCACTGTGTTCTGCACTGTGTTTTTATCTTAAATGATCCTGTGTTCACTGTTTTTATTCTATTCTTCATTGTTCTTCACTGTGTTTTTTTTAATTAAATGCTCGATCTCGAGCAGGGGAAATACTCGTCCGAGCAACGAGCCGTCTCGAGTACCCTAATGCTCGACCGAGCATCAAGCTCGGACGAGCATGTTCGCTCATCTCTAGTTGTAAACAACTGAAGTAATATTTCTGAATTTCGAACAAAATCATCACAACCAGTGATGCGTCCATAATCAGTACATGCTGATATTACAGCTGCTTCGTGCTGTAAGATATTAAGATATCCCACACCCTCCCTTTCCGTAGCAGGTATATACGATTCTTACCCCCTGTTGTATTTTTGAGTCACATTACTATGTTATAGTTGGGCTTCCCCGTTGGCTTTTAAAGGAAATAGGCAATCAAGATCCATCATGATAAACCAGCGACACTTACTCGACAGTGCATCCGTTTAAGTGCATCTATAAGTGCACAAAATAATTAGACCAGAATGTGGCATTGTGGAATATGACCTTGCAATCCATCATCATAATCATCTTCAATGTTATCTTCTGACATCACTATTCACCTGATCTCACCATCACTCACTTTTCTCATCCTCAGGTTTGTGTGCTTAACTAAGTACCAGAAGTCCCAGTCATCTCAAGCAATAGCCTTGTATCTGCAACTTTCTTGTGTATTTGTATGTGTGTATAACGAATTCCCTGCTGTTTTCTGGAGACTTCCTGACTCATTCTCTGTCTTCTCCCCACCCTCAGTTATAACAGATTTGTCTCCCAGACCTTGGTCGGCAGTGTATTCTTTTGAGTGCATCTGGAAGTGCACGACAGAATTAGACCACAATGAAACCAGAAGTGAGCAAAATGACTCTTTCTTGTAAGTACTTGTCAAACCCAAACAAATTTCTTTATCGCTCATCATACACTTGCAAAGACTAAAGTCACACCATTCAACTCTGTCCTCCGACTAACCTAATCTAAATCTGGTGGACTTGCAGTCCTACAGTCAAGACTAACACCGCTGTAGGTGGTTGCTTGTGCATCTGCTACACGCTGTAGCTTCACAGGCTATTACACTGTGCAGGACAATTTCCCCATCCCCCCTGTGTCAGGCAGAAGAAGGGGAAATTCTGAGGGTAGAAATTAAATCATATTTTTACAGGGCAGAACCTAACCCATAAGACAGCAGTAATTTCCCTGATTGATCAATGCCGTGAACTACAATCCTGCAGAACATGTGTGTAGTTGGAAAGTTGTTGTAGCGGCCACACATGTAGTATCTATCTCTGACCAGCAGGGTGAGCCGTGTGACTAGTCTTTCCTTATGGCACGCTGTGAAGTGCTCGTCCAGAGCTGGCAGCAGGTATTGCTGGAGTCTTACCGGCCATTGTCTCGGTTTCTTCCTACGGTATTAACGTTGTGAGCTTCCACATAAATTGTGGGGTCTGCACTGATCCCTCCTTCACCCTTTACATCTCCCGTCCTGTAGCAATAATGTAGGGTCTTGCTGTGTATTGTCCATACTATGCCAGGAACATAGGAGGTCTGGACATGGAGGCCTTTCTTATCATACATGAACATCATACTGTACTGCAGCTGCACAGCATACCGTAATACAGTGCACACATAAAACTCATATACTACTGTAATATAGTGCAGTGGAGAGTAGTACAATGCCTGTATAATACCGCGCTGCAGGGCCTTCATATTACTGCAATACATTACTACATAATACTGAAATACAACAACTACAACATGTAGCAATACAGTGCTCACATATTCCTTCTATGTATGCAAAATACTCCAATACAGTGCCCCATATTATACTACTACAACAACTAATACTGCAATACAGTGCCCCATATTATACTACTACAACAACTAATACTCCAATACAGTGCCCCATATTATACTACTACAACAACTAATACTCCAATACAGTGCCCCATATTATACTACTACAACAACTAATACTGCAATACAGTGCCCCATATTATACTACTACAACAACTAATACTCCAATACAGTGCCCCATATTATACTACTACAACAACTAATACTCCAATACAGTGCCCCATATTATACTACTACAACAACTAATACTCCAATACAGTGCCCCATATTATACTACTACAACAACTAATACTCCAATACAGTGCCCCATATTATACTACTACAACAACTAATACTCCAATACAGTGCCCCATATTATACTACTACAACAACTAATACTGCAATACAGTGCCCCATATTATACTACTACAACAACTAATACTGCAATACAGTGCCCCATATTATACTACTACAACAACTAATACTGCAATACAGTGCCCCATATTATACTACTACAACAACTAATACTGCAATACAGTGCCCCATATTATACTACTACAACAACTAATACTCCAATACAGTGCCCCATATTATACTACAACAACAACTAAAACTCCAATACAGTGCCCCATATTATACTACTACAACAACTAATACTGCAATACAGTGCCCCATATTATACTACTACAACAACTAATACTCCAATACAGTGCCCCATATTATACTACTACAACAACTAATACTGCAATACAGTGCCCCATATTATACTACTACAACAACTAATAAATACTCCAATACAGTGCCCCATATTATACTACTACAACAACTAATACTCCAATACAGCGCCCCATATTATACTACAACAACAACTAATACTCCAATACAGTGCCCCATATTATACTACTACAACAACTAATACTGCAATACAGTGCCCCATATTATACTACTACAACAACTAATACTGCAATACAGTGCCCCATATTATACTACTACAACAACTAATACTGCAATACAGTGCCCCATATTATACTACTACAACAACTAATACTGCAATACAGTGCCCCATATTATACTACTACAACAACTAATACTCCAATACAGTGCCCCATATTATACTACAACAACAACTAATACTCCAATACAGTGCCCCATATTATACTACTACAACAACTAATAAATACTCCAATACAGTGCCCCATATTATACTACTACAACAACTAATACTGCAATACAGTGCCCCATATTATACTACTACAACAACTAATAAATACTCCAATACAGTGCCCCATATTATACTACTACAACAACTAATACTCCAATACAGTGCCCCATATTATACTACAACAACAACTAATACTCCAATACAGTGCCCCATATTATACTACTACAACAACTAATACTGCAATACAGTGCCCCATATTATACTACTACAACAACTAATACTCCAATACAGTGCCCCATATTATACTACTACAACAACTAATACTCCAATACAGTGCCCCATATTATACTACTACAACAACTAATACTGCAATACAGTGCCCCATATTATACTACTACAACAACTAATACTCCAATACAGTGCCCCATATTATACTACTACAACAACTAATACTCCAATACAGTGCCCCATATTATACTACTACAACAACTAATACTCCAATACAGTGCCCCATATTATACTACTACAACAACTAATAAATACTCCAATACAGTGCCCCATATTATACTACTACAACAACTAATACTCCAATACAGTGCCCCATATTATACTACAACAACAACTAATACTGCAATACAGTGCCCCATATTATACTACTACAACAACTAATACTGCAATACAGTGCCCCATATTATACTACTACAACAACTAATACTCCAATACAGTGCCCCATATTATACTACTACAACAACTAATACTGCAATACAGTGCCCCATATTATACTACTACAACAACTAATACTGCAATACAGTGCCCCATATTATACTACTACAACAACTAATACTCCAATACAGTGCCCCATATTATACTACTACAACAACTAATACTGCAATACAGTGCCCCATATTATACTACTACAACAACTAATACTCCAATACAGTGCCCCATATTATACTACTACAACAACTAATACTCCAATACAGTGCCCCATATTATACTACTACAACAACTAATACTCCAATACAGTGCCCCATATTATACTACTACAACAACTAATAAATACTCCAATACAGTGCCCCATATTATACTACTACAACAACTAATACTCCAATACAGTGCCCCATATTATACTACAACAACAACTAATACTGCAATACAGTGCCCCATATTATACTACTACAACAACTAATACTGCAATACAGTGCCCCATATTATACTACTACAACAACTAATACTCCAATACAGTGCCCCATATTATACTACTACAACAACTAATACTCCAATACAGTGCCCCATATTATACTACTACAACAACCAATACTCCAATACAGTGCCCCATATTATACTACTACAACAACTAATACTGCAATACAGTGCCCCATATTATACTACTACAACAACTAATACTGCAATACAGTGCCCCATATTATACTACTACAACAACTAATACTCCAATACAGTGCCCCATATTATACTACTACAACAACTAATACTGCAATACAGTGCCCCATATTATACTACTACAACAACTAATACTCCAATACAGTGCCCCATATTATACTACTACAACAACTAATACTCCAATACAGTGCCCCATATTATACTACTACAACAACTAATACTCCAATACAGTGCCCCATATTATACTACTACAACAACTAATACTCCAATACAGTGCCCCATATTATACTACTACAACAACTAATACTGCAATACAGTGCCCCATATTATACTACTACAACAACTAATACTGCAATACAGTGCCCCATATTATACTACTACAACAACTAATACTGCAATACAGTGCCCCATATTATACTACTACAACAACTAATACTCCAATACAGTGCCCCATATTATACTACTACAACAACTAATACTGCAATACAGTGCCCCATATTATACTACTACAACAACTAATACTGCAATACAGTGCCCCATATTATACTACTACAACAACTAATACTCCAATACAGTGCCCCATATTATACTACTACAACAACTAATACTCCAATACAGTGCCCCATATTATACTACTACAACAACTAATACTCCAATACAGTGCCCCATATTATACTACTACAACAACTAATACTCCAATACAGTGCCCCATATTATACTACTACAACAACTAATACTCCAATACAGTGCCCCATATTATACTACTACAACAACTAATACTGCAATACAGTGCCCCATATTATACTACTACAACAACTAATACTGCAATACAGTGCCCCATATTATACTACAACAACAACTAATACTGCAATACAGTGCCCCATATTATACTTCTACAACAACTAATACTGCAATACAGTGCCCCATATTATACTACTACAACAACTAATACTCCAATACAGTGCCCCATATTATACTACTACAACAACTAATACTCCAATACAGTGCCCCATATTATACTACTACAACAACTAATACTCCAATACAGTGCCCCATATTATACTACTACAACAACTAATACTGCAATACAGTGCCCCATATTATACTACTACAACAACTAATACTCCAATACAGTGCCCCATATTATACTACTACAACAACTAATACTCCAATACAGTGCCCCATATTATACTACTACAACAACTAATACTCCAATACAGTGCCCCATATTATACTACTACAACAACTAATACTCCAATACAGTGCCCCATATTATACTACTACAACAACTAATACTCCAATACAGTGCCCCATATTATACTACTACAACAACTAATACTGCATTCACACTACCGCAAGGGGGACGTATATACAGCCGACGTATATACGGCCGATATACGTCCCCCATAGACGGCAATGGGCACGCGGCGCCCTACGGGAGCGGTACGGTGCCACACACGTGCGCCATATATCCATATGGAGAGGGGCAGGGGTGAGCAGCGCTCTCCCCCTCCTCCTCTCCCCGCACGCTGTTCGTGTGAATCCAGCCTAATACTGCAATACAGTGCCCCATATTATACTACTACAACAACTAATACTCTAATACATTGGGGCTCATTTACTAAGGGCTCCGCGGCCGCACTTTCGCCGGGTTTCCCGAATATTTCCGTTTTGCGCCAAATTCTGCCGGGATTTTGACGCACGTGATCGGATTTTGGTGCAATCGCGCCGGCTTTCACGCGACAGAAATCTGGGGGCGTGGCCGTCAGACAACCTGACGGATTCGGAAAAACCGGGGAATTTAACAAACGAAATGTGTCGCAAGATCAAGCACTTACATGCACCAAGAAGAAGCAGGTGAACTCTGGAGGACCTTGGCACAGCAGCGACACCTACTGGATAACGGGCGCACGGACCTTAGTGAATCCCGGCAGTACCCAAATCCACGTCGGACAACGTGCCGTGGGATCGTGACTGGAACGGGTAAGTAAATGAGCCCCATTGTCTCGTATTATAGTACTACAACAACTAAGTAATACTGCAATACAGTGCCTGCCATCAGGGCAGGCGTTAGGGAGCACCAAAGTGGGCATTTGCTTTCGGCCCCTGTTCTAAAGGGGCCCCCTGTATGTGGACTGTTGTGGACATAGGATGTATTGCTCCTTTAATACCTCTTGCTTGAAAGCCTGGATGAAGATGCTGATCATTTATCTCCTGTCTATAGATCAAACATCTATCCGTCTAGTTATCATCTCCTATAATTTGACTGTTTCCTATCTATATGTCTATCTAACACTTCATCAATGTAGCTTTTTATCTATCTATTTATCAATACAGTTTCCACATTGTATCAAAATATAATAACTACTTAATACTGCACTATGGTGCCCACATACTTCCAACCTATAATGCTTACATAATACTGCAATACAGTACGCAGATAGTCCTGCCATTATGCTCCTACACAGTACTGTAATATGATGTCATACTATGTGATAAAGCAATACAGTGCCCACATATTACCATACTTTACAACAATACCTACCTATTACCACAATAAGGGGACAAATATTCCTAGAGAAAACTTGCCACACAGTAGATATAACCGCAATCTAGATCCTACATAATAACAAAATAATCCGCCTGCATTGTTTCGTAAAACGAATCCTACACAATCCTGCAATACTGAGCCCACACAATAATATTCTGAGAGTGCCTATATAATACCGCGTCACATCCCGGAAATAAAACCACCACGCTGTGCACTAATAATAACGCAGTATGGAGAATATTAGCGTTCGGGTCTATGTTGGTCGCTTGGCAGGGGAGCGACAATTACTCAGGCCTGAAGGTACAATGACAGCTGGTCGAGTGCATTAGGGCTACGGTATACGGTAATTTGTCAGTCGATTGACCCCCACTCATAGGTTTTATTGTAATATATGATGTCGGTCGCACTTCCCCGCAGCTGCAAAACCACAAAATCTCAGCTTCTTGTGCAATCTCCTGCAGATGGATTGACAGCATCAGGTCCATTGGTCATCACCATGTCACATGTCATCTCCATCATGGTCTCCAGAGGAGCCGCTGATGCAACATGTGATGTTTCCACCATAAATAATCTAATAATGTATGATCTAAGTGCTGCTAAAAACATGATGTCATACGTCGGCCCCCCGGGGGGGTTATACTGACAGTAAGTGAATGAGCTGCTAATGATGTGTTTGAATAATACAGGATATTAGACATGTACAGGTCCCCGGAGGGTCCACAAAACTCCGACCTACGGCTCTGCTAAGTGATGAGTGCGATCAATACGACCAGACCGGGATAATGGACTGGTCACCGAGACCTTTAAGTGCCCGCAAATGTATCTCACTGTCATCTAAGGTCATGGAGAGGAGAACCAGGGGCCACAGGTGCAGGAGCTCCAGGTGGTGGGTCAAGTTTCTGGATTGAGATTTATAAGGACCAAGTAACCAATGTTCCAAAAAAAAAAAAAAATCCCTAAAAATCTAAATTCTTGAGTCAACTTCAAGACGTAAAATATGCACAGAGATAATGTTACATAAGTGGATTGCTGTGAAAGGGTTAAGAAGCATGGATTCTCCTCCAAGAGACGTGTTTACTGTGAAGCGCCCAGGAATGCGGCGCACCTGCCCCCTCTATTGTTGTGATGGAGCAGTGCTGGCCTACAGAGGATTGGGTGTGTCTCCTGAGTGACACACCCCGGGTGTATATGTGCCTGGGGGGAGATGTGATCACACTGACATCCATTGTCACATGTTATTCACCAAGTGCACTCAACTGAACGCAACCATTGTTAGGACTTGACTGTGGGAACTGGCTGCGAGTACAAAGGTGAGACGTAAAAGACAGCACAGACGAGGTCTACACACATCTCATCTCAGAACATCTCGCTCTGGTATAAACCATCAACTCTTCTATCTATAATAACTCCCAAAACCAGTTACACTTACAGCATGCACCATAACCACCTACAACAACCAGAAGACATACAGGTTCCCCGATGTGACCATTTCCAACTCCCGATCCTCCACCATAACCTTGATCTCCCATCTACCAACATGACCTCCAAGTCTCCAAATATGGACAATTCCACCTTCTGATCCTACAACATGACCTCTTTCACATCTTGATCTTCTAACGTGACTTTTTCTACCTTCCGATTTTTCCAACACAACCTCTTCCACCTCACAATTTTCCAAAATGACATTTTTGGCCGCTCAATCTTACAAGATAACCTCTTTTTCCCTCTATCCCTATCTTTTCAACATGACCTTTGTCATCTACCAAAATTACCTCTTTCACCTTCCTATCTTCCCACATGTTCTCTTTCTCACCCCAATCTTGCAACATGACCTCTTTTTCCTCCCAAACTTCTAACTTGACCTCTTCCACCTCGGGGTCTTTTGAAGTAACCTTTAAATCTTCTCTCGGTCTTGATCTTCCTTACAGGCTACATCTGATCTTCCAAAATTACCTACAACCAACCCCCCTTAGCCATCCAAAATAACCCTCTCCTCTACACTCTGCTACTCCAAAATGACCTCTTATATCACATAGGGGGTCATTTACTAAGGGCCTGAATCGTGTTTTTACAGCAATTTACCCTAATTTTTCCGTTTTGCACCAATTTTCCCTGAATTGCCCCGGGATTTTAGCACACTCGATCGGATTGTGGCACATGCACGCGACAGAAATGGGGGGGGGTGTGGCTCTACAAAAACCCGAGGATTCGGAAAAACCGCCGCATTTACAAAAAAAAAAGTGTTGCTTGACACACGCTTACCTGCACCAAGTAATAGAAGGACTTCAGCGGACCACGGCGCAGCAGCGACACCTGGTGAATATCGGCGCACGGACCTTAGTGAATCCCGGCCGGACCCGAATCAGCGTCGGAGAACCCGCCGCTGGATCGCGACTGGGCCGGGTAGGTAAATCTGCCCCATAATTTTGCAATGTGACCTCTTCCATATAACCTTATCATAAACCATCCCATGGATTTCATTACAATACAACAATTTGTAACGCCCAACATGACCCCTTCTACATCTCCAATGTGACCACTTTCAGGACTTAATTCTCAAACACAAAATTTTCTCACATTTTAACAATCGTGTCCTCTTCCATCACTTTTAAATCCAAAGTTGATGGATGGTCTTTCCCCCCCTTACGATATCCCAACATGACCTCCTCTCCCCTCCAAGCCCCTAATACAAACACAATCTTAACTGTATCTAAAAGGATAAGGGAAAAAGTTATTGTCAGACATCCTTTAGTGGAGAACATAAAGATCAGGTCAACCTCATACACAGGAGGCTGGTTGGAGGTGACAAAACCACCTGATACCGGTAAGAGTAATCTAATGTGCAGGGCCACTCTGTGAGCACATGCTGCCAGGAATATCACAGCGATCCCCCGTGACTCCTGATGACGGTTTACTAACCACTCAGAATAACAGTCTGCAGAGAATGGGATGGGATGTACCACGCGTGCAGGAGCAGGGAGAGTCCTGGCAACACTAATTGTCTAACACTCCGTTTAGCCTCCAGCATTTGGTAGTTGGTCCTCCACATGCATCTACATGCACCTGCGTACACAGAGCACTGGGTCACAGTAATACATACCCAGAGGGGAACAACACATTACTCCTCTTACAGTCACAGAGTGTCTCATAATATTTCATAAGTTCTATCCCATAAAGACAGAGAACAATAGAAGCAGTTATACATCACATGTTAAGCATGTCAGCCAGGGCCAGTAATATAGTAGTTATATTCTCGTACATAGGGGGCAGTAGTATAGTAGTTATATTCCTGTACATAGGGGGCAGTATTATAGTGGTTATATTCCTGTACATAGGGGGCAGTATTATAGTAGTTATATACTTGTACATAGGGGGCAGTATTATAGTAGTTATATTCTTGTACATAGGGGGCAGTATTATAGTAGTTATATTCTTGTACATAGGGGGCAGTATTATAGTAGTTAAATACTTGTACATAGGGGGCAGTATTATAGTAGTTATATTCTTGTACATAGGGGGCAGTATTATAGTAGTTATATTCCTGTACATAGGGGGCAGTATTATAGTAGTTATATTCCTGTACATAGGGGGCAGTATTATAGTAGTTATATTCCTGTACATAGGGGGCAGTATTATAGTAGTTATATTCTTGTACATAGGGGGCAGTATTATAGTAGTTATATTCTTGTACATAGGGGGCAGTATTATAGTAGTTATATTCTTGTACATAGGGGGCAGCATTATAGTAGTTATATTCCTGTACATAGGGGGCAGTATTATAGTAGTTATATTCCTGTACATAGGGGCAGTATTATAGTAGTTATATTCTTGTACATAGGGGGCAGTATTATAGTAGTTATATTCCTGTACATAGGGGGCAGTATTATAGTAGTTATATTCTTGTACATAGGGGCAGTATTATAGTAGTTATATTCCTGTACATAGGGGGCAGTATTATAGTAGTTATATCCCTGTACATAGGGGGCAGTATTATAGTAGTTATATTCCTGTACATAGGGGGCAGTATTATAGTAGTTATAGTCTTGTACATAGGGGGCAGTATTATAGTAGTTATATTCCTGTACATAGGGGGCAGTATTATAGTAGTTATATTCTTGTACATAGGGGGCAGTATTATAGTAGTTATATTCTTGTACATAGGGGGCAGTATTATAGTAGTTATATTCCTGTACATAGGGGGCAGTATTATAGTAGTTATATTCTTGTACATAGGGGCAGTATTATAGTAGTTATATTCCTGTACATAGGGGGCAGTATTATAGTAGTTATATTCCTGTACATAGGGGGCAGTATTATAGTAGTTATATTCCTGTACATAGGGGGCAGTATTATAGTAGTTATATACTTGTACATAGGGGGCAGTATTATAGTAGTTATATTCTTGTACATAGGGGGCAGTATTATAGTAGTTATATTCTTGTACATAGGGGGCAGTATTTTAGTAGTTATATACTTGTACATAGGGGGCAGTATTATAGTAGTTATATTCTTGTACATAGGGGGCAGTATTATAGTAGTTATATTCCTGTACATAGGGGGCAGTATTATAGTAGTTATATTCTTGTACATAGGGGGCAGTATTATAGTAGTTATATTCCTGTACATAGGGGGCAGTATTATAGTAGTTATATTCTTGTACATAGGGGGCAGTATTATAGTAGTTATATTCCTGTACATAGGGGGCAGTATTATAGTAGTTATATTCCTGTACATAGGGGCAGTATTATAGTAGTTATATTCTTGTACATAGGGGGCAGTATTATAGTAGTTATATTCCTGTACATAGGGGGCAGTATTATAGTAGTTATATTCCTGTACATAGGGGGCAGTATTATAGTAGTTACATTCTTGTACATAGGGGGCAGTATTATAGTAGTTATATTCCTGTACATAGGGGGCAGTATTATAGTAGTTATATTCTAGTACATAGCGGGCAGTATTATAGTAGTTATATGCCTGTACATAGGGGGGCAGTATTATAGTAGTTATATTCTTGTACATAGGGGGCAGTATTATAGTAGTTATATTCTTGTACATAGGGGGCAGTATTATAGTAGTTATATTCTTGTACATAGGGGGCAGTATTATAGTAGTTATATTCTTGTACATAGGGAGCAGTATTATAGTAGTTATATTCTTGTACATAGGGGGCAGTATTATAGTAGTTATATTCTTGTACATAGGGGGCAGTATTATAGTAGTTATATTCTTGTACATAGGGGACAATATTATAGTAGTTATATTCCTGTACATAGGGGGCAGTATTATAGTAGTTATATTCCTGTACATAGGGGGCAGTATTATAGTAGTTATATTCTTGTACATAGGGGGCAGTATTATAATAGTTATATTCCTGTACATAGGGGGCAGTATTATAGTAGTTATATTCCTGTACATAGGGGACAGTATTATAGTAATGATATTCCTGTACATAGGGGACAGTATTATAGTAGTTATATTCCTGTACATAGGGGGCAGTATTATAGTAGTTTTATTCTTGTACATAGGGGGCAGTATTATTGTAGTTATATTCTTGTACATAGGGGGCAGTATTATTGTAGTTATAATCTTGTACATAGGGGGCAGTATTATTGTAGTTATATTCTTGTACATAGGGGGCAGTATTATTGTAGTTATAATCTTGTACATAGGGGGCAGTATTATAGTAGTTATATTCCTGTACATAGGGGGCAGTATTATAGTAGTTATATCCCTGTACATAGGGGGCAGTATTATAGTAGTTATATTCTTGTACATAGGGGGCAGTATTATAGTAGTTATATTCCTGTACATATGGGGTAGTATTATAGTAGTTATATTCTTGTACATAGGGGGCAGTATTATAGTAGTTATATTCCTGTACATAGGGGCAGTATTATAGTAGTTATATTCTTGTACATAGGGGGCAGTATTATAGTAGCTATATCCTTGTACATAGGGGGCAGTATTATAGTAGTTATATTCTTGTACATAGGGGCAGTATTATAGTAGTAATATTCTTGTACATAGGGGCAGTATTATAGTAGTTATATTCTTGTAGATAGGGGCAGTATTATAGTAGTTATATTCTTGTACATAGGGGGCAGTATTATAGTAGTTATATTCTTGTACATAGGGGGCAGTATTATAGTAGTTATATTCTTGTACATAGGGGGCAGTATTATAGTAGTTATATTCCTGTACATATGGGGCAGTATTATAGTAGTTATATTCTTGTACATAGGGGGCAGTATTATAGTAGTTATAATCCTGTACATAGGGGGCAGTATTATAGTAGTTACGGGGTTAGAGGTTGGAAGAAATGCCTAATAACTGATTTTTTCTTGTACATTTACGGGATACTTTCGATATATGGTGTAACATCTTTAAACATTCCTAATATGGTTCTAGTAGTTGTGGAGTATCTGTAACGCATGCAGGTTAATGATTTACCTATTATACCGTTATGTAAGAACAAAGAATTCTCCACTCAATGCTCCATTACAAGAATGTAGACAACCAGTCGCCCCCTCCGCTGCTGATGATCCCATAAATGATGAAATATTAGGACTTTCAATACATTTGAA
Source organism: Engystomops pustulosus (assembly GCF_040894005.1). NCBI lineage: Eukaryota > Metazoa > Chordata > Amphibia > Anura > Leptodactylidae > Engystomops > Engystomops pustulosus. Next base: position 16,622,817 of record NC_092418.1, read on the forward strand.
TAATAATCTTTATTTGTGTAGCGCCATCATAATCTGTAGCGCTTTACGAATCATTTTGAACAGTTTCTTGTCACTGAGACATTGCACCACAAAACGGTCGCCTGCCACACAATTGTGGTGCGGACACTTCTAATATACATGTGCAAGCAGTTTACACTGAAAAGGACTTGCAAGGTACGTCAGAGAACTGGTGCAAGGACCTAAGTAAATGTGCCCCATCAGTTGTCGTCTCTTTTTCTAGCTTTCTTTTGGATTGCAGCGAGCCGCTGTCGGGCTTCGTACACGTAACACTTCCGTACTTGAATTTGCAAAATAATTTGCTTATGTTTATAGGTCACAGCGCTCCCTTAAATAGCGGCAAGTGATGTGTGAGCAGAGGCAGGCAGTGAGGTGACGCCCCTGTGACCGCTGACAGATGTCACCGCATTGCTGCTTCCTGTGCTTGGTCTGGGGTGACATGGTGAGTGATTGTTATGCGGCTGTAAGTTACAGTCAGTCTTATATTGTATGGTGCTTTATGTTCGGTCCTGGTGAAGGACATAGGGGACCTACACGCGTCCCACGACATGGCCTGACGAGCCGGAGGCAGCTGTCACCTCGCTGCCAGGAGCTGGTACTGAGCTATATATAGCCGGTCACCTGCCCTGGATATGCTGGACGCTCAGGGCGGTGAGTTCCTCTCTTCTTATTATTAGTTAAACTTTCAGGTGACAAACCATTGTCATTTGTTTGGGTATAAATAAAGCTTGGCTATTGTTACACAAAGTATAAGAAAAAGTTGCTGAACTTTTTCCACTCGCTTTCTGTATCAATATCTCAACAGTTTCAGAATTGTTACATTTAATTCTCCTTTGCAAAAGTTCCCTGATCACAGCACATGGTTTGTTACATTGTATCGGAGATCTGTCTTGAGTCCATAGACCAATATTTCCTATTCATTTACAAGCCAGGACAGAAAAATAGAGAAAAGAAGACTCTATGACTGTGGCCGTGCTCCGTCCTGCTTGACATATGGTCCCTGCAAGGTCCTGAACAGATGTGGCTGCACTAATGGAGAGGTAATGAGGTCAGGCAGGACCTGCCCTAGTTATAAACTATAAAGAGGCAGAATAGCTCTCCAGATTTTGAGTAATCTCAAAGTCACAAACTAGCGGTGATGATGTCACATCGAGGGAGGTAACATAAAACGATGTCACTACACTGATGATGTCACATGAAGTGATGTCATTACACTGATGATGTCACATGAGCTGATGTAACTACAATTATGATGTCACGTGAACTGATGTCACTACACTTATGATGTCACATGAAGCGATGCGACTACACTGATGATGTCACATGATGCGTTGCCACTACACTGATGATGTCACAAGAGCTGATGTCACTACACTGATGATGTCACATGAAGCAATGCGACTACACTGATGATGTCACATGATGCGTTGCCACTACACTGATGATGTCACATGAACTGATGTCACTACACTGATGATGTCACATGAAGCAATGCCACTACGCTGATGACGTCACATGATGCGTTGCCACTACACTGATGATGTCACATGGAGTGATGTCACTACACTGATGATGTCACATGAAACAATGTCACTACACTGATGATGTCACATGAAGTGATGTCACTGATGATGTCACATGAAGTGATGTCACTGATGATGTCACATGGAGTGATGTCACTACACTGATGATGTCACATGAACTGATGTCACTACACTGATGATGTCACATGAAGCAATGCCACTACGCTGATGACGTCACATGATGCGTTGCCACTACACTGATGATGTCACATGGAGTGATGTCACTACACTGATGATGTCACATGAACTGATGTCACTACACTGATGATGTCACATGAAACAATGTCACTACACTGATGATGTCACATGAAGTGATGTCACTGATGATGTCACATGAAGCAACGTCACTACACTGATGATGTCACATGAAGTGATGTCACTACACTGATGATGTCACATGAAGTGATGTCACTGATGATGTCACATGAAGCAACGTCACTACACTGATGATGTCACATGAAAAAATGTCACTACACTGATGATGTCACATGAAGTGATGTCACTGATGTCACATGAAGAGATGTCACTACACTGATGATGGTACATTAAGTGATGTCACTAGACTGATGATGGTACATGAAGTGATGTCACTAGACTGATGATGTCACATGAAGTGATGTCACTAGACTGATGATGTCACATGAAGTGATGTCACTAGACTGATGATGTTAGGTGAAGTGATGTCACTACACTGATGATGTCACATGAAGCAATGTCACTACACTGATGATGTCACTACACTGATGATGTCACATGAAGCGATGTCACTACACTGATGATGTCACATGAAGTGACAGCTTTACTCTCCAAATGGAGAAGAAGGAATGTAGCAGACTTTCTACTCATGACATCATCACTTTTGGGGTTACCAAACTGATGACATCACATGAAATCTGTCACTACACTTACAATGACACTAGTGATCTCACTGCAATGTGACATAGTAAAATGATATCCCTACTAGAAGGATGTCACATAAAGTAAGATCATGTGACTGTGGATGACCCTGCACTGTCATTATAAACTCTAAATCCAGTTCAGACTGAAAGGACTGCCCTTCAGGTGGCATCATGGTGACCGCAGCGGGTGACGTCATGTGAAAGTGTCCGCACTACACAGAGGTTATTGTGGGCTCTCCCCAGTCATTCATGGAGGTTTCCATATGGACCCAGCTATAGAGAAAGGCTCTGCCCGTTGCCAGCACAGATGGGGGTGACTCATTCGGGGGCCAGGTTTTTTGGAAGAGGGCGTCAGGAAGGAAGAGAGAGAAATAATAGGTCTTCCTGAGGCATCGGCGGGTTTCAGCCTTCCACTTTCCTGCACAGACTCTCTATAGATAAGCCGGCGGTGGACAAGAGGCTGGGAATGATGCCAGGACTGCCCATGATTCCTGGTTACGCCACACACTAATTGGGCATCTGGTGACTCTGTGAGAAGCCGAGGGCAGCTCTGTAACTCATGGAGAGAGGAAAAGACCCAGGTGGGTGACACAGATAGGAGACACACGAATGCTACTCATTCCCCTATAATGCCCACCCCCACATATAGGACACATGCCCAATACTAAAGGGGTACCTTCAGTATTAACCTCTTACTTACTGCATCACAGGTTCCATCATATTTTTTGGAAAATAAATACATTTATGAATGAACTAAACTGACCCTGAAGCATAAAATTCATCTTCTGGGCCCCACAGCTAAGGACCCCACTTTGGGCCGTCTCACCCTGCAGGGATGGCAGCACAGCTACACCGCTAGATAGGTTAGGGTGATGCCACACGTGGCGTTTTTGGTCCTTTTTCAGTCCGCATGTGTTTTTAAATGGACTGAAAACGCATGCTTGAAAACGTGTGGCATCACCCTTAGAGGAGTGACCCCACTTTATATAAGGCACCCACTCCCACAACAAGGTGCTTGAGTAATGCAGGTTACTAGCTCACTTATTCCTGTAAGGGTCTCTCTCCCTTCATTCATACTGACTGTTTCCTGTAACTTCACTCTTGTCATTCATCCTTGACCCTGTGTGTGTTGACCCTGACTTACCTCTGACTTTGTATTTGAGCTGCCTGCCCTGACCTAGGCTCTGACCAGTAACTCTGTTTGTATTCCACCTGCCTACATCTGAATAGCCTGACCCCATGTACCGCACACAGGTGTCTTCTTCAAGAGGTAGCACCCAGGTGGTCTCCTAGAATAGTCAAGATCCCTATATAGAGGTTAAAGGGTGAAAACAGGGATGTAATTTAGAAAAAGAAGTGCCCAAAGCCAAACTGGATTGTTGGCATGGGGAGTCCACAACCGTCTGTATCAGTGGTGGAGCAGAAGACCCCCCTATGGTTGCCCTAGAGAAGAAACAACATACACCATTTATGACTTATCGGATTGGAGACAAGTCTTGTTCTGGGAACGTCTCAGCTTTTCAGATTTTCCCTTATTCATGCAGTTCCTGCTATTTCTATTCATTGTCTTACAAGACTTTTATCTATACATACATGGGGCGGGAGCTGACTGTGCACAGATGTACAATGTATTGTGGTGGCAGGCTTGTCAAGATTAAAGGAATGTGATGACTTTACTGCTGGCTTTATCTATGGAGGAAAGGAGAGGGGGGGGGGGACGAGGACAGAGATGAATGGTGGTGGGACAGAAAGATTAATATTATCACCCAGCACACTCATCACTATACCTATACTGTGCACCAGCAACCTCTGCCTGCTCTACTTTCTTCTTATCTCTCTGTCCTCTTGAGAATTTTTGGTGCCATGGGAAAGGAAAGCGGAGAGGTCTCTGTACTAGGACAGCCCTCATCAAGGTATCAGTTCTAAAATATCAGGACCACCCCGGTCCATAGTCCCTATGAGGTCATACAGATGTTAGAGAGACCTAATTTCGTTCTAATTTCTTTCATTTTTTACATTCTATTGCCTGTATAAATAAAAAGGGGGGCTATGAACCCAGACACACCCACACATACACCTGTACTGCATTCTGGGATCCCCCTTTACTTTAGGTTTAGGTACCCCAATAGGTAACCACTATTCCTTCTCGCAGAATTCATAGACTGTGGCTCAGTTCAGCTCAGCCCTGCTCCGTGCCGTGTCTACAGCCTGGGCCAGGCCTGGATTTTCTCTTACAGGGGATTATGGTAAACTAAATCCTATACTGTGGATGGAGGAACTAGAAGCTGCTCTATAAACACAGGCGGGCCCTAAAAGGAGAGATGGCATGTGTTAATCGAATGGCATGAGAGCGAAATGTAAATGATATGTCACCGAGCTGCCAGGGGGCCTGTGGTCACATGACTGATACTACTCAGGGTTTCCTTATTCACCTCCATCCACTGTCTGCAGCTTTACAGATGTGCAAACAAATAAAGGAAACCAACTCAAAGACGAGGGAATGAGTGAACGAGGGAAACAGTCCTGTACTTTTCAGCACTCAGAGACACTTAGGAGCTCAAACTCCAACTATCCATAGGAGTCTCACTACTACAACCCCCAGAAATAAAACACTTACTTCCAAACTATATACAGACCCTAAATAAAACATTTAACACAGATTCCAGACCAAACAATAAATAATACCAAAACTAGACCAGAAAATCAAAAATACAAACCCCAGTCCCGACTATCACCAATACAGACCCCAGGTCAGACTATAAATAATACAGACTCCAGATCAGACTATAACATAATAGATGAAAACATAAAATTGAGAGAAGCTGCTCCTCCTCTTTTTAACTCCATTCCTGGACATCTGAAAAACTGAACGTTTGAAATACAGATCACACACTAGACAGTAAGTACCCAAATCAATCAACCTAAATCAATACATAATGGGGTGTCAGTTCCCCTGCATTCTCTATATCAAATACAAGCAAGAAACTATGAGCAAAACTATATTTTATGGCACAAAAGACCATAACAAACATATTCTATTATGTAAAGTTATCCTAACTTTACAAGGAGGGGTAAGGAGAAAACATCTTCCCTCGCTCTGTATCTATAGTGTATATATAATTTACATATGCTAAGAATCCATGTATACTCCTGTACCAGGAAGATACTATCACACCTCTGCAGATCTAGGACTCAAGTTTAGGCTGAATGATATCAGTAATTCATATAAATATTTTTTTTATTATAATACTAGTTAGGTATAATAATTTGATTGTCAGGATGAGACACCTAGAATCCCCCTTGAAGCAGTTGCAAGCGGCCTTTGATGTCAAAGTCCTCATGGCTTTATACCCTTCATGTGAATAGGGTTGAGGTGCAATACAATGCACAGCCACACTGTACGTAGTAGGAAGTGAAGTGGGGCAATATACTCTAGGGCAGGGGTAGGGAACCTATGGCTCGGGAGCCATATGTGGCTCTTTTGATGGCTGCATCTGGCTCTCAGACAAATCATTGATTAATAGCGATCGACAGTGTGTACATCTAAGACACACACAGCGATGACCACTGGATGCAGGCCGGCATGTGCTGTGGCTACCTATCTACTGGGGGCACGTATGTGCTGGCACTACCTATTTACTGGGACCTGGGGGCATGTGATAGGGCTACCTGTCTACTGGGAGGTATTTGCTGTGGCTACCTATCTACTGTGGGCATGTGCTATGACTACCTATCTAACTTGGGTATGTGCTGGGGCTACCTATCTACTGGGAGTATGTGCTGTGGCTACCTATCTACTGAGGAGCATGTTCTGTGACTGCCTATCTACTGGGGAGCATGTTCTGTGACTGCCTATCTACTGGGGAGCATGTGCTGTGACTGCCTATCTACTGGGGAGCATGTGCTGTGACTACCTATCTACTGGGGGTCATGTGCTGTGGCAACCTATCTACTGAGGACATGTGCCTGGGCTACCTATCTACCGGGGGCATTTGCTGGGGCTAACTGTCTGCTGCAGGAATGTGCTGTTACTACCTATCTACTGGGAGGCATGTGGTGTGGCTACCTATTTACTAGCAGGCATGTGATGGTGCTACCTATCTACTGGGGGGCATGTACTGTGGCGACCTATCTACTTTGGGGCATATGCTGGGGCTAGGTGTCTATTTGGGTGCATGTGCTGTGGCTATCGACCGGGGGCATGTATTAGGGCTAGCTATCTACTGGGGGCATGTGCTGGGGCTACCTAGTTACTGGGGGCCATGTGATGTGGGTACCTGTCTACTGGGGGCACTTACTGGGGCTACCTATCTACTGAGGGGCATGTGCTGTGGCTACCCATTTACTAGAGGCCATTTACTGCTGCTACTTATCTACTGGGGGGGGGGGCATGTGCTGTGGCTACCTATCTACTGGGGGGCCATGTACTGTGGCTACCTATCTACTGGTGACATGTGCTGTGGCTACCTATCTACTAGAGAGGGAACTGCTGTGCTACCTATCTACTGGGGGGGGGGGGGGGTCATGTGCTTTGGCTACTTATCTCCTGGGGGACATGTGCCTTGGCTACCTATCTACTGGGGGACATGTGCATATTGTATGGCTCTCACAGAATTACATTTTAAAATATGTGGTGTTCATGGCTCTCTCAGCCAAAAAGGTTCCTGACCCCTGCTCTAGGGCATTGAGAGGGCAGAGGAAGGGTCCTGGCTCAATATATGAAAATCTGTGCCAGTGTGCGATGTAAATTTCATCCTATTATTTTGTCACTTTATATCACAAATTCTAAAAAATTTTGGATAAATTCTCGTGCCCACACAATTTCCATCCCAATCTCACTAATGATAATACACTAGGCCATGTTGCCCGCCCTCTGTTATGTCCGCTATGAAGCCCTTGAGGGGCACAGCTGTTTGATAGTGACTCTCCTGGCCCCCCGAGTGCCCCCCTAAGCAGATCACTCTCTAACCACAAACCTTTTATCAAATTCTCCAGTGCTCACATTGCACACAGTTACCAGGAGGTCAATGCCGCAGCTCCAGCTCCTTCCCGGCCTCCGCTGTCTGATTTTATTATATTTCCATTAGATTGAACTGCTGGCGACATCTACTCACTGTCATTGTCTGGGAAATGAGGAAATAAAAACAGGCTAATGATGGTCTGGGGTCCCCAAGAGACCCCCCCCCCTCCCCCCCGCGCCCCGCATGATCTGACCGGGGTATTATCAGTGAATTATACACACTTTTATGTTCCGATGACTCAATTGATTGTGATTTGTCTGAAGGGAAGGTGAAGTCATTAAAGGGAAGCTCTGCACCTGAAAAAAATGTTAAAATCTCCATAAAATGTCCAGTCACTTTGTAATTACTTTTCTTTACTTTTTTGTTTTAATTTGAAGCTACACAATGGGGCACATTTTCTTAGAAAGTCGGAAACTGCACTAAAAGTGCTATTTCCATATATAGGGGCACATTTACTAAGGGTCCGCAGCCGCGAATCTGTCGCCGACTTTCGCGCTACAGAAATCGGGGGCGTGGCCACCGGACAACCCGAAGGATTCGGAAAAACCACAGAATTTAAAAAGCCATTTGTGTCGCAAGATCAAGCACTCAGATACACCAGAAAAAAGCAGGTGAACTTCGGCGGACCTCGGCGCAGCAGCGACACCTGGTGAAAATCGGCGCACGGACCTTAGTGAATCCCAGCAGAACCCGAATCAGCGTCGGAGAACCCACCGCTGGATCGCGAATGGACCGGGTAAGTAAATGTGCCCCATAGTGATCGGTGCGGCAATTCACTAACATCATGCGCCAGAAATCATGAATCTGTCTCTTCCCACACTGGCCCGACAGAGTTCACCAACTTTTTTGTGGTGCACCTTTCACATAGGCCATGCGACACAATTTGCAAGTTAAATATAGCGTAGCTGCGCCACAAAAGGGTCACGTGCGACACAATAGCAGCATAGACACTTCTTAAATACCTGTGCAAGAATAAGGTGCAGAGTCCGACAAAAATGCAGCACAACGCTCTTAGTAAATGTGCCCCAAGGTGAACGCAGCTCTAGATGTGACTAGAGGAAATGGAGGAATACATCAGCATTCTGTTTCTATGACTATATCCATTACCATAATATTAATGATTTATTTTATTTTATCTTTTGAAAGGGTTGTCCATGGCGGCCATATTATTAGTCACCCAGCTTTTCCACAAATGAAAAGATGATAGATGCACCTGATAAGACGGACGACTATGTTGGAAGTATAGAGTATTTACATCACATTTACATGAAGGTTGATGAATTTGGGCTTCCATCAGCGGCTGTAGGTTAAGGAATATTTTTTTTGTTATAAACAAACAGGGCCTTACCTGCCTCTGTGGACACAGGGCTTGGTTAGCGAGGGAAACCAATCAGAGATCAGATTACATTTGTCCTGGGCAGTTTGGAAAATGAGAGCTGATCTCTGATTGGTTGCTATGGGCTACAGGCTTAGAGTAAGTACACTAGGCCTAAAATTTTTCCCATATAATTTAATTTTACTTGTTTGTTACCCCCATGAGGGAAGGCATTGTTGAGGTGCCAGAGGCATAACACAGAGCTACGCTGTCCCATTATAAAATTGGTTACATGACCGCTACCACATACTTGTGATTTATAAAACTATATGTCTGTTTACATGACAGAGGAGCCCACGGACCATATAACTGTACATGGAAACACTGCAGAACACTTCCAGTCCTATAAAAAGTCAAAATCCCCCCTTTAATATAACACAGCATTACAAGTGTCTATGATGTCAGGGCTCGGGCCCCATCACTCGCTTTATTGTATTTGCCATTGAAATAATAATCACACAGAGTAAAGGTATTGGCCTATAAAATGTGTTTGGATAAGGCAGAGTAACCTTGGTGAGCGATCGGATAGCAGATGGGGATTAATGCAGCGAGCCGGCCTGCCAGAGCACGAGCATGGACTCCAGCGCCTTCCAATTTAAAGGGATATTTATCTCCATGGGTGGGATGTGGGTTTCCTTCACCTGGGCCAAATATTCCTTTTTCTGTCTAAGGTCTGTGGCTAAATACCCTGGCAAAGGCCAAGTACATGCTGGCAATGCTTGCCACCTAGCAATGGGGTACATGAACTGCCACATAACTTATTCCTCTGCCTGTACCCCTAAACTATAATGCTATAATAATTCTCCCAACTCATCCCTGATTCATTATCAGAAATAGTTTAGCAATTTCCCATAATACTGGATTTTATTTTGATTTATAGATTTATTTAGTTTATTATTTTACAATTTTATGTTTTTTTATACTTAAAACATATAATAAAATATTATTACATATCCCCTACTTAAGAACACTCAACTTACATACGACCCCTAGTTACAAACGGACCTCTGGATATTGGTAATTTATTGTGCTTTAGTCCTAGGCTACAATGATCAGCTGTAACAGTTATCAAATGTGTCTGTAATGAAGCTTTAGTGTTAATCCTGATTCTTATGACAACCCAACATTTTTAAAATCCAATTGTCACAGAGACCAAAAAAGTTCTTGCTGGGATTACAATGATAAAATATACAGTTCCGACTTACATACAAATTCAACTTAAGAACAAACCTACAGAACCTATCTGGTATGTAACCCGGGGACTATCTGTTCATTCATATACTTGATATCACAATACAATGACATTGTTACTGATGCATATATACAGTATATATTTATATTATATGTACATCAAAGTTCTTTTCTTTGTAATTTTTCTGTAATGCTTCTAACATTCCCATAAGGGAGACCTAATGCAACAATTTATCATAGTGGCTTTAGTTCTGGCATTGCTGTGACTTGTAGTCCAGTAACAGCTGGCATGGCATCGGTGCCCTACAAAACTATTGTATTTACATAATATGTCTCCTTCTCATAGTGTCCATTCTATCACCTTCCTTTACACAATGTATCAGGGTATCTACAATGTCAGACATAGTCAGGGTAGAGTGTAGCTGGCACCTCAGGGGGTGCATGGAATCAGGACCCCCCAGCCCTGGCTCTCCCTTCCTCCTCCCTGCTCTCCCCCTCCCTTCCTTGCAGGCTCTAGTTTCTCTCTCCCTCCTCCCTTCTCTCCTCCCCTCATCTTTCCCTGGCTGCCTCACATCTCTCTGCCGCCCGTCTGGGTCTCAATAGACACCCGATCCCTTCTCACCAGTGGCCCGCTGAGGTCTCACCCTGAGCTGGGAGGGGTGGGGGGAGAGGAGCACCCTCCCTGCCCCCTCTGCACACAGTCATAGGAGACCCTGCTTGGCACAGAGAAGACCCCTGCATGAAGAAGAGAGTCTACTAAGGTGAGTGTGGGTGGCTTTTCCTTTTTAGGGTGTGTGGGTTGGTGTGTTTACTTGCAGATCTGGAGGGGAAAGGGGGCCTTCACCCACTCTGCCACCCTGCAGATGCCCAGGGGCCTGTTGCATGAGATGTCTGGAGGAAGAGGCCTCTTCTTCAGGGTGTGGGAATGCATTCACCCACCTCCTCCTCCATCCTTGTGTATTTATGACTATTTCTTGATACATTGTATCCCTGTATTTCTCCCCCCCTCCCCATAAACTTGCATGCCAGGCCTTCCCTCCCTGCACCATGCCCTTCCAGCTCAAGAATTCCAGTGGGCAGAGTATGTTGGCATGTAGCTCAAAGCTTGTTAAAATATCCTTCCCTCCCTAAAATACCTCCTGGCACAGTGAACTATTTGTGCTGGATACACTTCTACCTCTGCAACTTCTACGTTATTCCATGGAACTTACCGCACCCTATGGCCAGGGGATGGCACCAGTGCCCACCAGCAGGAAGCTTTTGACATGCATTTACTGGTGGGTACCATAATGTAAACTCTAATGAGTCCTGGGATGAGATTGCAGGATCCATGTTGCTCTGTAACCTTTTGTTCCTGAGGGTCTCAGTGCAGGGGGTGGGGGGAGGTTATGTGCAGGAAGTTTAGGTTGTGGCAACACTTATCCCCTTGTATCAGATGCATTGTAGCCCTTGTATTGTTACATTATGTGGACCTTCTCATCACTCTCCCCAGTTTACAATTCGGCTTTGGAAACTTCTTAACCACCTGTGTGCTGGGCAGACTTTTTATTCGCTTACGTCCTGAGTGAATGTAAAATCTGGAAAAACCTGCTGCAGGAGCCGGGTATTTTTATTTCTGCTCTGAAATATGTTGTTGCATTATTGCGTTGCATATTTTGTGGGGGTGTTGCTGTCTGTTTCATTTTGCATGTCAAGTATTTCGCACTTAACCCTCGGTTGAAGGTGTTGACGTCTGTGTAAAGGAGGATATTTTTTTATTTATTTTGGGTGTCGTAAAGTTAAACTACGCCTCATTCTGGATTTGTGAAACACACGTGGGGTGAGCTGGTAAACATTGGCCAAAAACTGGGATTGTTGAGGCTGTAAGTGAAATATACATTCCCTTTAAATTAGTTGTAGGGGAAAGCTGGGTGCCAAGCAATATGTGCGCCATTACAGATCCAGCACAAAGTGAACAAACTACATGCAGATGTTGTTCATGGTCTGTTTTGAAACCAGGACCCCAATGCTGAAAGGGAAGGCTGGGTGACTTACAGGCATTGCCAAAAATTACACGTAACTTAGTGTTTCCCTATAGGGAGAAAGTTAGGGATGTTGGAATTCTTGTCATTCCAATGCAGTATTTCCCCTGTAGGGACACACTGAGGAAGCTGGTTTTAGGGAAAATAGAAATAAAACCATCCTATATCTCAGGAGGGTCCCCCACAGCTGCAGTTTTCAGAACTTCGGATTGCAAGTGGTTATAGTGCATGTGACCACTTAGCCAATCCCTGGTGTCAGCAATCATATCTAGGTGACTGGTATGTGACCACTAAGCCAATCCCTGGTGTCAGCAATCATATCAAGGTGACTGGTATGTGAGCACTGAGCCAATCCCCGGTGTCACTGTTTATATCTAAGTGACTAGACTTTGACCACTGCTCCAATCCCTGGTGTCAGTGGTCATATCTAGCTGACTGGTCTGTGAACTCTGGTGTCAGTGGTCATATCTAGCTGACTGGCCTGTGAACTCTGCTGTCAGCGGTCATATTTGGGTGACTGGCATGTGACCACTGAGCCAATTCACATCTAGCTGACTGGTTTGTTACTGAGCCAATCCCTGGTGTTATTGATCATATCTCGTTGACTTGTATGTGACCACTGAGCCAATCCCTGGTGTCATTGATCATATCTGGCTAACTGGTTTGTTACTGAGCCAATCCCTGGTTTCAGTGGTCATATCTAAGTGATTGCCATGGTACCAGTGCCAGGATTGGCACAGCGATCACGTGAACAACGTACATATAGTCCAAATGGTGTACAGTATAAGCATCTGGGATCAAGAGCCTCTGCTGCAGTCATGGAGGTCCTCCTGAGAGTTAAGTTTGGGTTTCACCTTCTAATATATGGAAATTGTTTTTGATGGGGTTTTTCTAATAATCAGACGACCCCTTTAACTAGTGACATCCTGAACATCAGCTTTGTATATGAAGCACTAGTGGGAGAGAGAGAGAGACGGCTTCATATTAAGCAGCCAAGATACAATGTTTGTGTTGCTTGTATCAGTGGAGCACCAAGGAGATAGAAGCCCAGGAGGATTGCCCTCAGTGTGATGAGGTTCTTGTATAAAGTATTTTTATCTCATGTACAGCCTGTGCCTTTTCTGGGAAAGCTGGATGTCAACAAACATGGCTGCCAGAGGGGCGTCACTCACCTTTACCAGGCTACTGAATGCCAGCGCACCAATATATGAATGGATAATTTATAGACTTGTAGATGTGCTTCATAAACATTTTATATATTTTTTTTTGTTCTAATTATAAGTTGCAGACTTTGTTTAACTCTCGAGCTACATTAGCAATTCTGCTATATGTCGTTGGTAACATTCATAAAGCCTGTAGCCAGACACTATTGAGCAGTTTACGCTAGCCTGAATGGCAGATCAGTTCAGAATAAGTAATGTCATGTATGTACACAGTGAGTGCACCAACCGCAGAATAGTGAGTGCAGCTCCGGGGTATAATACAGGATGTAACTCAGGATCAGTACAGGATAAGTAATGTCATGTATGTACACAGTGACTGCACCAGCAGCAGAATAGTGAGTGCAGCTCTGGGTATAATACAGGATGTAACTCAGGATCAGTACAGGATAAGTAATGTCATGTATGTACACAGTGACTGCACCAGCAGCAGAATAGTGAGTGCAGCTCTGGGGTATAATACAGGATGTAACTCAGGATCAGTACAGGATAAGTAATGTCATGTATGTACACAGTGACTGCACCAGCAGCAGAATAGTGAGTGCAGCTCTGGGTATAATACAGGATGTAACTCAGGATCAGTACAGGATAAGTAATGTCATGTATGTACACAGTGACTGAACCAGCAGCAGAATAGTGAGTGCAGCTCTGGGGTATAAAACAGGATGTAACTCAGGATCAGTACAGGATAAGTAATGTCATGTATGTGCACAGTGACTGCACCAGCAGAATAGTGAGTGCAGCTCTGGGGTATAATACTGGATGTAACTCAGGATCAGTGCAGGATAAGTAATGTCATGTATGTACACAGTGACTGCACCAGCAGCAGAATAGTGAGTGCAGCTCTGGGATATAATACAGGATGTAACTCAGGATCAGTACAGGATAAGTAATGTCATGTATGTACACAGTGACTGCACCAGCAGCAGAATAGTGAGTGCAGCTCTGGAGTATAATACAGGATGTAACTCAGGATCAGTACAGGATAAGTAATGTCATGTATGTACACACTGACTGCACCAGCAGCAGAATAGTGAGTGCAGCTCTGGGGTATAATACAAGATGTAACTCAGGATCAGTACAGGATAAGTAATGTCATGTATGTACAGTGACTGCGCCAGCAGCAGAATAGTGAGTGCAGCTCTGGAGTATAATACAGGATGTAACTCAGGATCAGTACAGGATAAGTAATGTCATGTATGTACACACTGACTGCACCAGCAGCAGAATAGTGAGTGCAGCTCTGGGGTATAATACAAGATGTAACTCAGGATCAGTACAGGATAAGTAATGTCATGTATGTACACAGTGACTGCACCAGCAGCAGAATAGTGAGTGCAGCTCTGTAGTATGATACAGGACGTAACTCAGGATCAGTACAGGATAAGTAATGTCATGTATGTACACAGTGACTGCACCAGCAGCAGAATAGTGAGTGCAGCTCTGGAGTATAATACAGGATGTAACTCAGGATCAGTACAGGATAAGTAATGTCATGTATGTACACAGTGACTGCACCAGCAGCATAATAGTGAGTGCAGCTCTGTAGTATAATACAGGATGTAACTCAGGATCAGTACAGGATAAGTAATGTCATGTATGTACACAGTGACTGCACCAGCAGCAGAATAGTGAGTGCAGCTCTGGGGTATAATACAGGATGTAACTCAGGATCAGTACAGGATAAGTAATGTCATGTATGTACACAGTGACTGCACCAGCAGCAGAATAGTGAGTGCAGCTCTGTAGTATGATACAGGACGTAACTCAGGATCAGTACAGGATAAGTAATGTCATGTATGTACACAGTGACTGCACCAGCAGCAGAATAGTGAGTGCAGCTCTGTAGTATGATACAGGACGTAACTCAGGATCAGTACAGTAACATAAAGTGACTCATCTGTTAAGGGGGCTGTTAACATTATTAGACAGAGTTACAATAACTAAAGCCTATATTTCTTGTCTAAGTATACACTGCCACAGCTTCCACCTCTGCCCCAAAATTTGGTCACCTGTCTCCGGCTATGCACATACACTACTGCAGCAGCCAAATAACGACCTCAGTGGTCTCATGTCTAATCCTGATGAGGCCAAAAAATTGTACAGGGAGGGAAGACTATAGGACCGTTGGGAATTGGAAATGAACATCTGGGACTTGGTCCCCTAAAACCCTTTATATAGAAGACCTCTAGAGCCCTATTCCTGGTCGTGTTGTATTGGGTTCCTCTTGTCTACCTTCTACTTGAGCTACACTAAAGATAACGTGAAGTTTTGGAAGAAGTGTGAGACCAGCTATAAAAGACGCTGATGTTTTGTTGCTCGGCAGCGGCTCAGACGTCACGGAAAGTAATCACAGCACCGCGCAGATATAATCATCATGTTCATTAATGAAAAAACATAGAAGGACATTACACAGTGTGATTGGTAAAAATACACAGACCGGAGCCTGGTATATACATTCATATGTCACCTACCAGCGCTTTATTTATTGTGCTGCAATCCTCAGCACAATCACGCGGCAAATATTTGTCTTACAGCGACGACAAGAAATGAAAATAAAAAGCGTCTGACAGTAAAGTGGAATCCAGGTCTACATCTCAGTGTTATCTGTATGAATAATCTGCCATCATATGCTCCACCATTACAGATTTTTATCCATATGGGGCAGTATTATAGCAGTTATATACCTGTACATAGGGGGCAGTATTATAGTAGTTATATTCCTGTACATAGGGGGCAGTATTATAGTAGTTATATTCTTGTACATAGGGGGCAGTATTATAGTAGTTATATTCTTGTACATAGGGGCAGTATTATAGTAGTTATATTCTTGTAAATAAGGGACAGTATTATAGTAGTTATATTCCTGTACATAGGGGGCAGTATTATAGTAGTTATATTCTTGTACATAGGGGGCAGTATTATAGTAGTTATATCCTTGTACATAGGGGCAGTATTATAGTAGTTATAGTCTTGTACATAGGGGGCAGTATTATAGTAGTTATATTCTTGTACATAGGAGGCAGTATTATAGTAGTTATATTCTTGTACATGGGAGGCAGTATTATAGTAGTTATATTCTTGTACATAGGGGGCAGTATTATAGTAGTTATATTCCTGTACATAGGGGGCAGTATTATAGCAGTTATTTTCTTGTACATAGGGGGCAGTATTATAGTAGTTATATTCTTGTACATGGGAGGCAGTATTATAGTAGTTATATTCTTGTACATAGGGGGCAGTATTATAGTAGTTATATTCCTGTACATAGGGGGCAGTATTATAGCAGTTATTTTCTTGTACATAGGGGGCAGTATTATAGTAGTTATATTCCTGTACATAGGGGGCAGTATTATAGTAGTTATATTCCTGTACATAGGGGGCAGTATTATAGTAGTTATATTCCTGTACATAGGGGGCAGTATTATAGTAGTTATATTCCTGTACATAGGGGGCAGTATTATAGTAGTTATATTCCTGTACATAGGGGGCAGTATTATAGCAGTTATTTTCTTGTACATAGGGGGCAGTATTATAGTAGTTATATTCCTGTACATAGGGGGCAGTATTATAGTAGTTATATTCCTGTACATAGGGGGCAGTATTATAGTAGTTATATTCCTGTACATAGGGGGCAGTATTATAGTAGTTATATTCCTGTACATAGGGGGCAGTATTATAGTAGTTATATTCCTGTACATAGGGGGCAGTATTATAGTAGTTATATTCCTGTACATAGGGGGCAGTATTATAGTAGTTATATTCCTGTACATAGGGGGCAGTATTATAGCAGTTATTTTCTTGTACATAGGGGGCAGTATTATAGCAGTTATATTCCTGTACATAGGGGCAGTATTATAGTAGTTATATTCCTGTACATAGGGGGCAGTATTATAGTAGTTATATTCTTGTACATAGGGGGCAGTATTATAGTAGTTATATTCTTGTACATAGGGGGCAGTATTATAGTAGTTATATTCTTGTACATAGGGGGCAGTATTATAGTAGTTATATTCTTGTACATAGGGGGCAGTATTATAGTAGTTATATTCTTGTACATAGGGGGCAGTATTATAGTAGTTATATTCTTGTACATAGGGAGCAGTATTATAGTAGTTATATTCCTGTACATAGGGGGCACTATTATAGTAGTTATATCCCTGTACATAGGGGGCACTATTATAGTAGTTATATTCCTGTACATAGGGGCAGTATTATAGTAGTTATATTCTTGTACATAGGGGGGCAGTATTATAGTAGTTATATTCTTGTACATAGGGGGCAGTATTATAGCAGTTATTTTCTTGTACATAGGGGGCAGTATTATAGTAGTTATATTCCTGTACATAGGGGGAGTATTATAGTAGTTATAGTCTTGTACATAGGGGGCAGTATTATAGTAGTTATATTCCTGTACATAGGGGGCAGTATTATAGTAGTTATATTCCTGTACATAGGGGGCAGTATTATAGTAGTTATATTCCTTTACATAGGGGGCAGTATTATAGTAGTTATATTCTTGTACATGGGGGGCAGTATTATAGTAGTTATATTCCTGTACATAGGGGGCAGTATTATAGTAGTTATATTCCTGTACATAGGGGGCAGTATTATAGCAGTTATTTTCTTGTACATAGGGGGCAGTATTATAGTAGTTATATTCCTGTACATAGGGGCAGTATTATAGTAGTTATATTTCTGTACATAGGGGGCAGTATTATAGTAGTTATATTCTTGTACATAGGGGGCAGTATTATAGTAGTTATATTCTTGTACATAGGGGGCAGTATTATAGTAGTTATATTCTTGTACATAGGGGGCAGTATTATAGTAGTTATATTCTTGTACATAGGGGGCAGTATTATAGTAGTTATATTCTTGTACATAGGGGGCAGTATTATAGTAGTTATATTCTTGTACATAGGGAGCAGTATTATAGTAGTTATATTCCTGTACATAGGGGGCACTATTATAGTAGTTATATCCCTGTACATAGGGGGCACTATTATAGTAGTTATATTCCTGTACATAGGGGCAGTATTATAGTAGTTATATTCTTGTACATAGGGGGGCAGTATTATAGTAGTTATATTCTTGTACATAGGGGGCAGTATTATAGCAGTTATTTTCTTGTACATAGGGGGCAGTATTATAGTAGTTATATTCCTGTACATAGGGGCAGTATTATAGTAGTTATAGTCTTGTACATAGGGGGCAGTATTATAGTAGTTATATTCCTGTACATAGGGGGCAGTATTATAGCAGTTATTTTCTTGTACATAGGGGGCAGTATTATAGTAGTTATATTCTTGTACATAGGGGGTAGTATTATAGTAGTTATATTCCTGTACATAGGGGCAGTATTATAGTAGTTATATTCCTGTACATAGGGGGCAGTATTATAGTAGTTATATTCTTGTACATAGGGGGCAGTATTATAGTAGTTATATTCTTGTACATAGGGGGCAATATTATAGTAGTTATATTCTTGTACATAGGGGGCAGTATTATAGTAGTTATATTCTTGTACATAGGGGGCAGTATTATAGTAGTTATATTCTTGTACGTAGGGGGCAGTATTATAGTAGTTATATTCTTGTACATAGGGGGCAGTATTATAGTAGTTATATTCTTGTACGTAGGGAGCGGTATTATAGTAGTTATATTCCTGTACATAGGGGGCACTATTATAGTAGTTATATCCCTGTACATAGGGGGCAGTATTATAGTAGTTATATTCCTGTACATAGGGGCAGTATTATAGTAGTTATATTCTTGTACATAGGGGGGCAGTATTATAGTAGTTATATTCTTGTACATAGGGGGCAGTATTATAGTAGTAATATTCCTGCACATAGGGGGCAGTATTATAGTAGTTATATACTTGTACATAGGGAGCAGTATTATAGTAGTTATATTCTTGTACATAGGAGGCAGTATTATAGCAGTTATTTTCTTGTACATAGGGGCAGTATTATAGTAGTTATATTCTTGTACATAGGGGGCAGTATTATAGTAGTTGTATTCTTGTACATAGGGGCAGTATTATAGTAGTTATATTCCTGTACATAGGGGGCAGTATTGTAGTAGTTACATTCTTGTACATAGGGGGCAGTATTATAGTAGTTATATTTTTGTACATAGGGGGCAGTATTATAGTAGTTACATTCTTGTACATAGGGGGCAGTATTATAGTAGTTATATTTTTGTACATAGGGGGCAGTATTATAGTAGTTATATTCTTGTACATAGGAGGCAGTATTATAGTAGTTGTATTCTTGTACATAGGGGGCAGTATTGTAGTAGTTACATTTTTGTACATAGGGGGCAGTATTATAGTAGTTATATTCCTGTACATAGGGGCCAGTATTATAGTAGTTATATTCCTGTACATAGGGGGCAGTATTATAGTAGTTATATTCCTGTACATAGGGGCCAGTATTATAGTAGTTATATTCCTGTACATAGGGGGCAGTATTATAGTAGTTATATTCTTGTACATAGGGGTCAGTATTATAGTAGTTATATTCCTGTACATAGGGGCCAGTATTATAGTAGTTATATTCCTGTACATAGGGGGCACTATTATAGTAGTTATATTCTTGTACATAGGGGGCAGTAATATAGTAGTTATATTCTTGTACATAGGGGTCAGTATTATAGTAGTTATATTCCTGTACATAGGGGCCAGTATTATAGTAGTTCTATTCCTGTACATAGGGGGCATTATTATAGTAGTTATATTCTTGTACATAGGGGGCAGTATTATAGTAGTTATATTCTTGTACATAGGGGGCAGTATTATAGTAGTTATATTCTTGTACATAGGGGGCAGTATTATAGTAGTTATATTCTTGTACATAGGGGGCAGTATTATAGTAGTTATATTCTTGTACATAGGGGGCAGTATTATAGTAGTTATATTCTTGTACATAGGGAGCAGTATTATAGTAGTTATATTCCTGTACATAGGGGGCACTATTATAGTAGTTATATCCCTGTACATAGGGGGCACTATTATAGTAGTTATATTCCTGTACATAGGGGCAGTATTATAGTAGTTATATTCTTGTACATAGGGGGGCAGTATTATAGTAGTTATATTCTTGTACATAGGGGGCAGTATTATAGCAGTTATTTTCTTGTACATAGGGGGCAGTATTATAGTAGTTATATTCCTGTACATAGGGGCAGTATTATAGTAGTTATAGTCTTGTACATAGGGGGCAGTATTATAGTAGTTATATTCCTGTACATAGGGGGCAGTATTATAGTAGTTATATTCCTGTACATAGGGGGCAGTATTATAGTAGTTATATTCCTTTACATAGGGGGCAGTATTATAGTAGTTATATTCTTGTACATGGGGGGCAGTATTATAGTAGTTATATTCCTGTACATAGGGGGCAGTATTATAGTAGTTATATTCCTGTACATAGGGGGCAGTATTATAGCAGTTATTTTCTTGTACATAGGGGGCAGTATTATAGTAGTTATATTCCTGTACATAGGGGCAGTATTATAGTAGTTATATTTCTGTACATAGGGGGCAGTATTATAGTAGTTATATTCTTGTACATAGGGGGCAGTATTATAGTAGTTATATTCTTGTACATAGGGGGCAGTATTATAGTAGTTATATTCTTGTACATAGGGGGCAGTATTATAGTAGTTATATTCTTGTACATAGGGGGCAGTATTATAGTAGTTATATTCTTGTACATAGGGGGCAGTATTATAGTAGTTATATTCTTGTACATAGGGAGCAGTATTATAGTAGTTATATTCCTGTACATAGGGGGCACTATTATAGTAGTTATATCCCTGTACATAGGGGGCACTATTATAGTAGTTATATTCCTGTACATAGGGGCAGTATTATAGTAGTTATATTCTTGTACATAGGGGGGCAGTATTATAGTAGTTATATTCTTGTACATAGGGGGCAGTATTATAGCAGTTATTTTCTTGTACATAGGGGGCAGTATTATAGTAGTTATATTCCTGTACATAGGGGCAGTATTATAGTAGTTATAGTCTTGTACATAGGGGGCAGTATTATAGTAGTTATATTCCTGTACATAGGGGGCAGTATTATAGCAGTTATTTTCTTGTACATAGGGGGCAGTATTATAGTAGTTATATTCTTGTACATAGGGGGTAGTATTATAGTAGTTATATTCCTGTACATAGGGGCAGTATTATAGTAGTTATATTCCTGTACATAGGGGGCAGTATTATAGTAGTTATATTCTTGTACATAGGGGGCAGTATTATAGTAGTTATATTCTTGTACATAGGGGGCAATATTATAGTAGTTATATTCTTGTACATAGGGGGCAGTATTATAGTAGTTATATTCTTGTACATAGGGGGCAGTATTATAGTAGTTATATTCTTGTACGTAGGGGGCAGTATTATAGTAGTTATATTCTTGTACATAGGGGGCAGTATTATAGTAGTTATATTCTTGTACGTAGGGAGCGGTATTATAGTAGTTATATTCCTGTACATAGGGGGCACTATTATAGTAGTTATATCCCTGTACATAGGGGGCAGTATTATAGTAGTTATATTCCTGTACATAGGGGCAGTATTATAGTAGTTATATTCTTGTACATAGGGGGGCAGTATTATAGTAGTTATATTCTTGTACATAGGGGGCAGTATTATAGTAGTAATATTCCTGCACATAGGGGGCAGTATTATAGTAGTTATATACTTGTACATAGGGAGCAGTATTATAGTAGTTATATTCTTGTACATAGGAGCAGTATTATAGTAGTTATATTCCTGTACATAGGGAGCAGTATTATAGTAGTTATATTCCTGTACATAGGGGGCAGTATTATAGTAGTTATATTCTTGTACATAGGGGGCAGTATTATAGTAGTTATATTCTTGTACATAGGAAGCAGTATTATAGTAGTTATATTCCTGTACATAGGGAGCAGTATTATAGTAGTTATATTCCTGTACATAGGGGCAGTATTATAGTAGTTATATTCTTGTACATAGGAGGCAGTATTATAGCAGTTATTTTCTTGTACATAGGGGCAGTATTATAGTAGTTATATTCTTGTACATAGGGGGCAGTATTATAGTAGTTGTATTCTTGTACATAGGGGCAGTATTATAGTAGTTATATTCCTGTACATAGGGGGCAGTATTGTAGTAGTTACATTCTTGTACATAGGGGGCAGTATTATAGTAGTTATATTTTTGTACATAGGGGGCAGTATTATAGTAGTTACATTCTTGTACATAGGGGGCAGTATTATAGTAGTTATATTTTTGTACATAGGGGGCAGTATTATAGTAGTTATATTCTTGTACATAGGAGGCAGTATTATAGTAGTTGTATTCTTGTACATAGGGGGCAGTATTGTAGTAGTTACATTTTTGTACATAGGGGGCAGTATTATAGTAGTTATATTCCTGTACATAGGGGCCAGTATTATAGTAGTTATATTCCTGTACATAGGGGGCAGTATTATAGTAGTTATATTCCTGTACATAGGGGCCAGTATTATAGTAGTTATATTCCTGTACATAGGGGGCAGTATTATAGTAGTTATATTCTTGTACATAGGGGTCAGTATTATAGTAGTTATATTCCTGTACATAGGGGCCAGTATTATAGTAGTTATATTCCTGTACATAGGGGGCACTATTATAGTAGTTATATTCTTGTACATAGGGGGCAGTAATATAGTAGTTATATTCTTGTACATAGGGGTCAGTATTATAGTAGTTATATTCCTGTACATAGGGGCCAGT
The DNA here is from genome assembly GCF_040894005.1 of Engystomops pustulosus. NCBI lineage: Eukaryota > Metazoa > Chordata > Amphibia > Anura > Leptodactylidae > Engystomops > Engystomops pustulosus. The sequence goes on from NC_092418.1 coordinate 16,645,925, forward strand.
ATTATAGTAGTTCTATTCCTGTACATAGGGGGCATTATTATAGTAGTTATATTCTTGTACATAGGGGGCAGTATTATAGTAGTTATATTCTTGTACATAGGGGGTATTATTATAGTAGTTATATTCCTGTACATAGGGGCCAGTATTATAGTAGTTCTATTCCTGTACATAGGGGGCAGTATTATAGTAGTTATATTCTTGTACATAGGGAGCAGTATTATAGTAGTTCTATTCCTGTACATAGGGGGCAGTATTATAGTAGTTATATTCTTGTACATAGGGAGCAGTATTATAGTAGTTATATTCTTGTACATAGGGGGCAGTATTATAGTAGTTATATTCTTGTACATAGGGAGCAGTATTTTAGTAGTTACATTCTTGTACATAGGGGGCAGCTTTATAGTAGTTATATTCTTGTAATTAGGGGGCAGTATTATAGTAGTTATATTCTTGTACATAGGGGGCAGTTTTATAGTAGTTATATTCTTGTACATAGGGGGCAGTATTATAGTAGTTATATTATTGTACATAGGGGGCAGTATTATAGTAATTATATTATTGTACATAGGGGGCAGTATTATTGTAGTTATATTCTTGTACATAGGGGGCTGTATTATAGTAGTTGTATTCTTGTACATAGGGGCAGTATTAGTCTTTTCTTAGGGGCCTGGAGGCAGCCGGGGCCCAGAATACTGAAATGGCCAACCATTACGGCCTAGGGCGCGCTGATGTCACGATGCTTGGTATGGGGACTGGAGGGCTGTCCTACAGCCTGGCAGGTCTCCAGCAGGTGGTGTGTGCAAGAAATATGGAGGGAGAGGCTGATGCAATAGTATTTCCCTGGGGCAACCCCTGAGTGTCTGTAAGATGAGTCCCTTGGTGATGGATAACTTACAGTTCTTTATTGAACAGTAGGCAATGGCCAAAAACAATGAACAGTAGATTCTCAAGCTGGAAGAGTCACGGAGAGTCGGTCCACAGGAAGGTTACACGCAGTCTGATATTAGCTTTGGGCTGGGCTGATAGAGATGGAGCTGAGTCCAGGTGGTGGATCTCGGCTCTGGGCTTAAGTCTCCTGACTTACCCTGGGTGCTAGACAGTAGGCCTGAGGCACCTGTGGTTGCTGGTAGTGGACACTTTCTAAAGCAGTCAGACTATGAAGTCTGGTACTCTCCTCACTGCTTTCTGCAGACTAAGACAGACTTAAGACTAAGGCCATGTGCTCCCGCCCACCAGGGGGTTTATATACCTTGGTCAGGTGGTAGCACTCATCCACTCAGCTTCCAGCTTGCTTTACAAGAACATCATTGGACAATATCATTATGTATTGTTAACTCTTGCCTTACCAGGCAGTGGTACTAAGTTCTCCAGTACTTAGAGACCTCCTAGAGAGATGCCCAGTCTCCCTAACAGCTCCTGGCATGGAGAGGGCGCTATTCGCAACTACCACCGTGACAATGCGTTAGCAGGGGTGTTGCACGTACTCCTATAAAACTGCAGCCGGCGGTAGCTTGGGTGGGTCATTTGCTAAAAAGTGTATACGATCGTGGCTCTGCTAAATCTGTAACATCCTGAGTTTGGTGCCCGTCTGCAGTAGACATTATCCCTACGTCAGAATAAATTCCATGTGTTTGGATGTGGCCCAAGGAAGTGTGTGTGTCGCTCCGCTGACAGGCGAGCCTCTGGAACCTGCTATGACTTGCATCGCTCTCCAGCAGGAAGCAGAATGCAAAGAGAATGTCCTTATAAAGACAATGCGACGGCCGGCCGCAAATTATGGGGATGAGTATAATGATAAGGTGATGTTAATCCGTATTTAAGGGGTGTCCTAGTTTTATGTTGTATAATAAGAACAGTAGAACAGTAGACCCTGTGTGTGATTGCTGTCACTGAATAGAAGTGTTCTTGCTTCTGTCCTGACACCTGGGATTGTTACAAAGTAACAGAACTCCTGTGTTAGAATCTGCTACAATCCGGAAAGATTTTCTGGCTGTAACAAAGGAAAACACTGTTGCCATTTACGGACAGCAGGTGAGATCTCAGAAATGGAGAAGATCTGACACAACTTGTATTATAGAGCAGAAGTGCAAGGACTTGGATTGGTTGATTGTACATATACTATCTGACTATATATAAGGCCATATAGTGCACTGGTATAGAGAATGCCATAGTCCCATTTCCACGTGTCTCCATTTTTCATCTTTTCTAAGCAGGAATCGCGACACAATCTTTGCAAGAGTCGGAAGTTTCCGGCGCCTTCATAGCCAGGCAGGGCCGGTCCTAGTCCATGAATGTGTCCATTTACAGAGCCACATGAAGCGCTCTCTGTCTCCACCATGAAACACTGGAGGTTGTATTCAGCATGTCCTCAATACTTGACAATGCTCGCTTGTCTCCCTTCCTGTCTGGATTACATGAGAAACTAGTAGAATAAACAATACCGTAACTTTAGGCCGGACACGTGTAGGCAGCCACCTGTTGTAGTGCAGTTCCTGGGGAATGATGAGAGTTGTAGTCAACCACACAAATGTAAGGGTATTTTAGTGGATCCCAGTTCATCTTTTATGGGTGCAGATGGTGTACCCATAAGTCTCTTGTCCATACTAGTACTCTATAGTAGTCACATCTTTTACACCTTCATGATTATTGTTCTGACCCATAGATGAGCCTGAGAACACTGAGTGACAACCAACATGGCCGCCATTCCTATAATGCAGCGATGGTAAACATTTTAGTGTCCAAACTACAACAGAAACCCACTTATTTATCCCAAAGTGCCAACATGGCAATTTAAACGTCAACTCATTGCTCCCTGCCTTGTCACAGCTTTCAATCATATTGGTGTCCTGGTGATACAAATACAGTAGAAAGAAGGAGGAGAATTCAGAGGGGCCCAGAGCAGGAGCTCCAGTGATAATCCACATCTGCCCACACCTTCTCGCTGCAGTCCAAGATTTGCCACTTTAATTTAGCATTGATCACATCCTGGGTGGGCAGGGAGTGCGGAAAAAGCCCTTAAAGGAAATCTACCATTTGATTTCAGGCATTATGAACCAAACATACCTTGAGAATGCTGTAGCTACACTGATGCAGAAACACATCTTGTTTAATCCCTAAGCTGAGTGGTTTTGATGAAAAAAACTATTATAACATTCAGGACCTTGGGAAAGCTGGATTGCATTTAGCCTTCAACATTACACAGAGCTTCCTGAACTGTCCAGACATGACTAATCAACCTGAGCTGGATCACTCATACACAGCAACTGGGGGATGGTGCAGCAATTGATTACTTCTGCCTGATTACATCATTCTCTAAGCAGTGCATAACTAATGTAACAGGAGAAGCGCTGAGCTCTGGCACAGAAGCGAGAGCTTCATTATCATAATTTTATAATTGTTTTTTCAGGAAAACCACTCAGCACAGGGATTAAACAAGATATGTTTCTGCATCAGTGTAGCTACTATCATTCTCAAGGTATGTTTGGTTCATGCATCAAATCAAATGGTGGGTTTCCTTTAAATCCTGCCTTGCAAACTCTGTGCTGGGGTGATGGTCTGGGTGCCCACAGAGAGGGATCTGAGTGCCACCCTGTGCGGCCCCGAACCATAAAAAAATGTACTTAATGCATCCCTCGCTCTGGTATCATGTCACAAATACTTCAGTTCAATGGCTTTATGACAACCTGTACGGGAACTATGATGGAAGCCGTATCGGTTGTCAATTAAGTTTTTGAACCCATTGATTTAAGTGGAATACTTCATTCTCCCTGGGGTGGCGCTGCAGGGAAACTGAATACTTACTTATAGGTTTCCATACAGATCACAGGCGATCAGTGAGAGGGTCTTATTGGCCTCAGCAGAGAACCCCCTTTATATGTTGCCCTTAAGAGAAGACTGTGACTTGGGCAGGTAGAGCATTTCTTTGCTAGGAGTTGCCCTTTTATCTATTTCTCTTATGCTGGGATATTTCCTGTGCATTGTCTCTGCTCCGCATGGAAGATCCTGCACCTTTAATTCATACAAGTTCTGTGGTTTCCTGTCCCTCCGAACAATGTTCCAATAATATAAACACCCGGATTATACACCCCCCCCCCATCGCAGTCATTGGACGCCTAGGACACATGTATGATGACATGATAATCCGTACATGTATAGAGGAATATCTGTCCTGTGGTACCCGGGTGACAAGCAGTCTATCCACCACTACAGATCTCTTACGAGTTGACGCTGAACTAGTTCATTGTTACAAACGTGTAATTACTACTTAGGTAGAGACGGGTGACAGTCTATGACGAGCTCCTGTATCCAAATCAGCCACAATATTTTTTTCCCTTAAAGGGACACTCCATAAAATAGTCCATCCTCTTGAGAGTCCATCCAAGATACTCCATCCTAATATCATCAAGTAATCAGTCCATACTGCGGCTTATTTAAAGGGACGGTCACATTAGAACTGATAGTTTTGATAAATCTGCCCCGCTGCACTCTGTGTTGTGGTGGCCCTTAGTGGGCAAGGCCTACCACACAGGTTCAAATCGCACCAATGAGAGAATGCCTTTGTCAAGCTCCGCCTCCTGCACTAGGCAGAACACAGTCCAGTGTGTCCCTTTAAAGGACCTTTTAAAGGAATCAGATACTTTGGGATAACGACGTAAGGTGAGATGTGTAAATACGAGAACTCAATTACCCAAGGACTGCTAATTGGTCACTATTTGGCCACATTATTAGCACCGCTCTGCTCTAAGCAAAGAAGCAGGACCCAGTGATTGCCTTCTGTTTGCCCTCAACAAAAAAAACTTTATTGTGTAATCTTTATGATGACGGTCACATGACACTCCTTAGAGGGGGTATGCTCCTTTACATGTCTACAGTATCATAGAGACTCGTCAGAGGAGTCAATTAGCCTAAACTCTCTGAAATTAAGGGATTTCTATATTACTGCACTCCACATCGAAAGCTGAATCCTCCCAACTGTTACCAGGGAGCAGTGCATTCTGGGAGGTGACAGTTATCCGTTAGATCACATGACTGGCAGAGGAGTGGTTCTGGAGATTTGTGAGCCACTGGTTGGTTTTCTTCCACAGAGCAGAGCATCATGGGATTGTGAGCTGTTGAGTCACATGACTTAAAGGGGAGTGGTTCTGTAGATAAACGTGACACCTGATACTGCTTAACCGTAGGCGCTGATCCGCTTCCTCTTTGCTTTGAGGACAGCCACATTTGCAAGTCAAATATTATTACACCGACTAATTAAGAACTAAATAGCTTGTCAGAGAAATTTCCCACAATGCTGTGTGTTTACTGACCCCCTGATTTGTCGCCATCTGGACTGTCCTTTGATATGGAAACCCCCTGCCGGGAGTGACCCCATGTGATTGACCCTAAGAGTCCCCCTCCCATTCATGCACGTGATCATAGTGTGAGGGAGGACAGAGAGGCCTCCTGCAGCTAGGGGGAGCCATTCTGAATAACTGCATTATGTAAATGTGCCTACAGTGCCTCCACAGGGGAAATTAGGCATTGCACTGGTCTTATCAAACTCATGGAGGACCATCATGAATACCATGGACATGCTGGCTCCTCCAGTGCTAGAAATACACTTTGAAGAGTGCTACCTTGTGTTACTAGATAAGGATCTTATACCCACTTCCCCTTTAAGAACTTTTTGAATTTCTCCCCTAAACTCTAAATATCTGATGGGTATTTTGTTTTCTTTTTCAGGTTCTGGGATCACATGATGTTTGTTGGCTGAGGAGATGCTTTTAACTAAAATTGGACCACATTTCTTGCCATGTGTGGACATACCCAGTGACTTCTCCTACGGAGGACTTACCTGCGAGGTTTTTAACTTGAGGACCCGGGGTATCTCAGACTTTTTTTAATTTTAGGTGTTTTTAAGACCACCCTTCCCCTCCTTGCCCAAAATGACGACCTCATCCATAAGGAGACAGATGAAGAACATTGTGAATAATTACTCGGAGGCAGAGATTAAGGTTCGGGAGGCCACCTCCAATGATCCTTGGGGTCCTTCCAGCTCCCTCATGACGGAGATCGCAGACCTGACCTACAATGTGGTGGCTTTTTCGGAAATCATGAGTATGATCTGGAAGAGGCTTAATGACCATGGAAAGAACTGGAGACACGTTTACAAGGCCTTGACCCTCCTGGACTATCTCATCAAGACCGGGTCGGAGAGAGTTTCCCACCAGTGCAAAGAGAACATATTTGCCATACAGACGCTCAAAGACTTCCAGTACATTGACCGCGACGGGAAAGACCAAGGGATTAACGTGAGGGAAAAGTCTAAGCAGCTGGTGAGCCTCCTCAAAGATGAAGAGAGGCTGAAGGGCGAACGGGCCCAGGCACTTAAGACCAAAGAGCGAATGGCTCAGGTGGCCACAAGTGTGGGGAGCAACAACCAGATTAGTTTTGGCCGTGGTTCTAGTCAACCTAACCTGTCCACGAGCTACTCTGAGCAAGACTATGGGAAATCTGGAGGTTCTCCGGCATCTTACCATGGATGTGAGTATTGGTGAACAGCTTAGGACTAATTGTAGGGTGAGGGTCACACTAGCCCACCAGAGGATCCTGCAGTGGCCCAAATCCTGCAGAAGACAACCTCATTTGGAGGTGATTCATCACTTGTCACTGGGGCCTACTTCTTATGTGGTCATACTGTCCTGGTGGGCTTAAGAGCCCTATTCTGACACTAAGGTCCGTTTGAATTTGTGATTATCGACCATAGTCAAGTGATAAAAGTTTGTATTTTGAAAAACATGGCTGCCTCCTTCCAGAAACAGCGCCACTCCCGTCTGCCGGTTGTGTTTGGTCTTGCATTTCACTCTATTCACTCCAATGGACATAAAGTATGATACCAGGCACAACCGATAGACAGGTGTGGTGGGGTCTTCGGAAGAAATCGGCCATATTTTCTCACCTGTTACAACCCCTTTACATCAATATTCTTCATTGCTCATTCCATCATTAACCTATTCGAGTGCACCTAATCCAGCAGGTTTGACCAGGCAAACTACAGACAGGGATAGGTAGAGGTCCTGAAGAGATATTTATTTTGTTAGTAGCAGCAGGACTGTGAAAAAAAAAGGATTTATATTCCAGGATTGTAGCTTCAGGGTTGTTTCCTCACACTGCTGTGCTCTTAGCTGTATTTACTTTGTTGTTCCATAGCTTTTCCCCTATGCTCTGAGTAAAAGCTGTGGCAGGGAGCTCTATATAGTGGAATGATAGGGTCCGATATCAAAGCTTAGTAATGATAGTATGGAGGCTGGAGTGATGACATCACAGGTTACCTCTGATAGTATGGAGGCTGGAGTGATGACATCACAGGTTACCTCTGATAGTATGGAGGCCGGAGTGATGACATCACAGGCTACTTCTGATAGTATGGAGGCTGGAATGATGACATCACTGGTTACCTCTGATAGTATGGAGGCTGGAATGATGACATCACAGGTTACCAATGATAGTATGGAGGCTGGAATGATGACATCACAGGTTACCAATGATAGTATGGGGGCCGGAGGGATGACATCACAGGTTACCACTGGTAGTACAGAGGCTGGAGTGATGACATCACAGGTTACTACTGATAGTATGGGGCCTGGAGTGATGACATCACAGGTTACCTCTGATAGTATGGGGCCTGGAGTGATGACATCACAGGTTACCTCTGATAGTATGGGGCCTGGAGTGATGACATCACAGGTTACCTCTGATGCTGTGGGGCCTGGAGTGATGACATCACAGGTTACCTCTGATAGTATGGGGCCTGGAGTGATGACATCACAGGTTACCTCTGATAGTATGGGGCCTGGAGTGATGACATCACAGGTTACCTCTGATAGTATGGGGCCTGGAGTGATGACATCGCAGGTTACCACTGATAGTATCGGGTCTGGAATGATGAGGTCACAGCTCACCTATAATAAGACTATAATAGAGATGATTCTGTGTTCTGTCTTCATTCATTGTGTCTTTGTTGTCTGGCGGCACCATCCAGTCATGTGTGATGTCCTATCAGGTGAGTGCGCCTCATACCGCATGCCTGCTTGTGTAAATGCATGGCGCACCCCTCCCCCACCCACCGCTCCCTCAGTAAACAGACCCCCTGTTCATGCAGAGCCTGCTGATGCCAGCTCACATAGACAGCTGATTGTACCCAGGCCGCGCTGCCTCCTATTGTGCCCGCTCCATGTCACCTCCCCAAAAACTACTATAAACCGCATACAATAGAAAGTTCCTTTAATCCTGATAGTCCATGAGGCTGGAAGTGCAAAACTTTATACATTTAGGGTTCCGATCCTATAATCATATGCGCCATAATCTAGGAATTCCAATAGTTCAATTTATGAGAAAAATATTTTTAAAAATGGACGGAATTTAGCCCAAAACTTGAAGACAGCCGATCCCGGATTAAAGGAATTTCATGGAAAGTTTAGCTGCAATTTTGTGTAAAGTTGTAACTTGTCTGAGCAATCCTAAAACCTGCGGAATGTAATCTTGGGGCCCCATAACGTATGACCCCACTCTGAATGCCTCCCTGCTCTGTATTGGGCTCCTCAGGAGGTCAGTTCGGGGCCCCTCTCATCTCTGGGGGCCCTTAGCCGTTGCTTGGGTTGTTCACATTGGTGATGACATATTTTTGGCTGCCCATATGACTGGTGCCAGGGTACGATGCCCAGAGCTTTGCATGGCAGAAGCCTTAACGTATATTAACCCCTTGTTTTCTGCTTTACTATATTGACCCTTTTTCCGGAGGGCTATGAGTGGGGAAGTATCGGGAATTGTATGAACACCCCCAATCATTGCTCGCTCATAGTCGGGTGGATCTAATACAGTCTGACTTTATGGGTCCTGTAGTTCCTGTGCACAGGATTAATAAAATGGGGGGGGGGGGGGGGGGCGGGGGATTTAAAGGGATGATACCCAGAGGTCACAGAAATGTAGGTCTGAGTATATATATATATATATATCTGTAGATGAGCCTTGTGTAGCAGAATCAGCTGAGAACGCACCAAGCCCCCCCCCCCCCCATCCTGTACTGTAATACACCCACCTATTAACCCCTAAACTCCTGCATGGTATCACCAATCAGCTAAATGACTCCTAGGTGCAGAAAACAAGTAGGTTACAGCTGTCCTGCCTAAGCTATATTGCTAATATAGAATATATGTACTGCATATAATATAGCGCATGTTCACACTGTACATACGCAGGATTACACAGATTATGGATATCCAGATTATTAGATTGCAGATGATCACCCAGTTATTGGGTCAAATATCAACAGATTATTTTCTGGATTATATATCAGGATTGTAAACCAATAGATTATATATTGTAATAAATTATAGATAACAGATTATGGGGGGAGATTGATCATAAATCTCTTAGAGCAGAACTGTTCAATCAGGGCTCAGCTTTCATTTTCCCACAGCTGTTTATAAAATGAAAGCTGAGCTCTGATTGGTTTCTATGGGCAACTAGAACAGTTTTACCACGTGATGATAAATCTCCCCCTATACATTTATTATATGTTTGACTGGATTATTTATCATCAGATTATATGATTTGTTCTTTATGTATTTCTGGATTATTCATCCCCGGATGACATGGTGGGGATTACACATGATATGTTGTGTATATTCCCTCCTCTACACATATGGCGGCGGGGAGTATGAGCTGTAATCCCTGACCTGGTAGGACGCGAGTCCTGCCTGTCTGACAGGTGCCCACATATGCCATCTCCCTGCTGGCGGCTCTGGCACAGGGGATGGACAGATGGTGCGTCGGGAATCCTGCTTTAGTGATTAGCAGAAGTCATTTCTCGTGTGCTCCGGAGGCGAGTGGGAAAAACCCACCGGTGGTGTCCATCAATGAGGGGAGGGGGAATCCCAAATACAGGATGGCCGGATACTGTCTGGTAACAGGTGGATGTACAGATGACTACAGTCCTATTCATTTCATTTCATTGGAAAGATCATGGATAGGGGGCGCTATAGACCCTAATGGATTCTTCCTGGCTAATGGCCCCATTGGCTTCACTATAAGGATCTGTCTCCTCCTTGTACCCCCCATTTTTAGTATAAAGGGGCTGAAATATTCTAGAGGCACAGTCTATCCTCTCCTGCTGTTTCTGTACGCTCAGCTCTGTCCCAGCGCTCTATGTCCTTGTCCCAGGAATTCCGGGAATGAGGCCTTGTGACCCCGCACATCCCAACACCCTGCCCTTGCTTCCTGTCTCTATGGTATTTTAAGGAGATCTGAGATGGGGGTTATTTGGCGGCATAGTCTGGAATTTATTGTGACGCTTGCCATGTATGATGCCAGGCTGGACCGTACAGTCTGTACCGAACCTCCTTAGATCAGAACCTCCCCACGGGTCTGTGAATAGATGTTCATGATAGCATAAACACAATGGGGGTCATTTACTAAGGGCCCGATTCGCGTTTTCCTGACGTGCTACCCGAATATTTCCGATTTGCGCCAATTTCCGATTTGCGGGATTTTGGCGCACGCGATCAGATTGTGGCGCATTGGCGCTGGCATGCACGCGATGGAAATCGGGGGGCTTGGCCGAACGAAAACCCAACGTATTCGGAAAAACCGCCGCATTTAAAACAAAAAATCTGTCGCGGAGCTTGCACTTACCTTCACTCAGCCCAAGCCGGTGAACTCCAGCACGTTCCGATGCTTTTCAGCGCAGCAGCGCCACCTGGTGGACGGCGGAGGAACTACCTTAATAAATCCCGGCCGGACCCGAATCCAGCGCAGAGAACGTGCCGCTGGATCGCGAATGGACCGGGTAAGTAAATCTGCCCCCTTGGGGCACATTTACTCACCCGGTCCTGTCGCGATCCCGCGGTTCGTTGTCCGATGCTGATTTGGGTCTGCCGGGATTCACTAAGGTGCGTGCGCCCAATATCAACCAGGTGTCGCTGCTGTGCCGAGGTCTGCCGGAGTTCACCTTCTTCTTCCTGGTGCATGTAAGTGCTTGATCTTGTGACACAAATTCTTTTTTAAATTCGGCGGTTTTTCCGAATCCGTTGGGTTGTCTGAATTCTGTTGCGTGAAAGCCGGCGCCGATGCACCACAATCCGATCACGTGCGCCAAAATCCCAGAGCAATTCGGCGCAAATCAGAAATATTCGGGAAACCCGACGAAAGTGCGCCATTCGGACCCTTAGTAAAAGTGCCCCAATAAGTATGTGTATGAATATGTAAGATCAGATTTTATACTTCTATATTTTATACTTTTTAATGTAGTGTTAGTGAATTGTATTATATGCATTGTTTGTGTTGTTAAACTGGATGTGACACCTTACATTTACATTTATTTATTTTTTTCATTTACTTGTAAAGGGGGTGGAGGGGAATCCAATCTGAGAAAGTACTTTACATTATTATTTTTGTAGAGATTTTGAGTTGTTTTCTCTGCTCCATTCACATCCAGAGCAGTTTTTTCTTAGAATTTTGCTGGTTGCCCTTAGTAACAGACAACGGTTGAGCTCCACCTGCTGTCAGACATGTGACCTAACAGCGTAGCTCCACCTGCTGTCAGACATGTGACCTAACAGCGTAGCTCCACCTGTATACTTCTCTTTCCACTGTATACTACACAACACATTTAGCTTTGAATCTATCTGGAGAAGAAAAAATTTTATAACCCAAAACAAATACTGGATGAAGCAAAGAATTGGGAAACTGTCAGCAGGTGAACGCGCAGACTACAGTCAGTGTTATGTATTGTCCTGGAGAGATGTGTAATCAGACCTTTGTGTATGTTATTAGTAGCAGCAGGACTGTGATACATAGATTTATGTTCCAGGACTGTACAGTGGTTTTATCCTCATACTGCTATGCTCTTAAGTAACAGTCTGCTCTGAGTAACTGCTGTTTTATTCTACCTGTAGCCTGCTTACAACTTTTACTCAAAGCTGGGGAACCGTTCAATGTTTAGAGCTAAGAGCACAGCAGTGTGAGGACTTAATATATTACAATCCTGGAATATAATTCCATATACTACAATCCTGATGCTACTAATATACACAAAGGTCTGAGTACACAGATCTCCAGGGATAATACAGAACAGTGGCTGCAGTCTTCATGATCACACCTGCTGACAGTTTCCCTTCAGAGTTTAAGTTTCCAGCAACGTTGTTACTTCTCCCTGTTCTTTCCTGTGCATTCTGAAAATTTTACGTAAATTTTAATCTAACTGGGGTTCTTTTCATTCCTCAGCTACCTCCCCCCGAGTCTCTTCAGAGCTAGAACAGGCACGACCCCAGACGAGCGGAGAAGAGGAGCTGCAGCTACAGCTGGCCCTGGCCATGAGCAGAGAGGTGGCTGAACAGGTGAGCACTACACGTCCCAGCATGGCAGCTCCTCAAGCCCTATGTGCTTCCAGTGTGTGGGGTATGAAGGGTTTGCGTGAACAAAAGTGTGTAACACAGACATGGAGGGTGTGGTGGGATAAAGCAGGAGAGATTTGTACCCAGTGTACTGTCTATGTACACAGGAGGAGCGCATCCGGCGGGGGGATGACCTACGGCTTCAGATGGCATTAGAGGAAAGCAGGAAGGACACCACCAAAGTACCTAAGAAGAAGCTGGCGAGATCCCAGGTATCACATTCTGTACTTCTGATTCTCCTACCATCCAATATTATATGTCCCTAATAGCACTGCCCCGCACCATAACAAGCAGCTAATCCGAGTCATCAGCAAATATTTCATTATATTAATTCATCATGGATTTTATATTTACAGCAACCACAGACTTCATTGTTGGACCTCATGGATGCATTACCATCAGGGGCACCAGCGCCTCCAAAACCAGAAACCTGGGCAGCAGTGTCAGCAACACCTACAAGTAACCAGCAAGACCCCTGGGGGGGAACGGCTGCTCCTACTGCTGGAATAGATCCCTGGCAATCATTTGGTATGTCCTAATGGTGCTTATGTATAAGAATGAATGTAACTACTATTTTCGTTGGGTTTCCCGTCGATTTCCGTTTTGCGTCGAATTCCCCCGGGATTTTGGCGCATCGGCGCCGGCTTGCACGTGACAGAAAGGGGGGGGGGGGCGGGCCATCGGACAACCCGACGGATTCGGACAACACGCGGGATTTTACTATTAGAAATGTGTCGCAAGATCAAGCACTCGCATGCATCGGGAAGAAGCAGGTGAACTCGGGCGGACCTTGGCGCAGAAGCGACAGATGCAGGAACTCGGGCGCACGAGGCTTAGTGAATCGCTCCGGACCCGAATTCTCGTCAGACAACGCACCGCAGGATCGCGACAGGACCGGGTAAGTAAATCTGCCCCAGTGTATTTTGCACTCAATTGATTATAATGGTTTGTAGTTATAATTGATGTTAATGTGCTATGAGGACATTTAAGCACAGCGCCCTCTCCTGGTAGCTGCAGCACTAGGTGAAGTGTACTGGGGAGCTGATGGGTAAGCACCTGCCCTCGGGTGCTGGCCTGGTACACAGGAGGTTAGTGTTGAGGGCGCTTGTGACATCAGTCATTTGGAAAGTTTCTTGGCCATTCTGTCACATTCCTCCATGTACGGTCACAATGTTATGTGTGTGGAACGTGCAGGAGGCTTCTCTCTCGGGGATACACACAAGTGTCTGACCTCACAGCCCACATTGTAGGGTTTAATCACAAATTCCCATAAGTGGACAACCCCAAAGGCCCGGGGGGAGGGGTGTGACTCGTCTCATTCTATTCTTAATATGACTTGGAATTTTTTTTCCAATTTTTTTTGGGTGTCTCCTGCTTATGTCTCTGTATATATAATTATTGCAGCCTTGTCTGACAGCCTTATATCTATAGCAGGTACAAAACCCACCTCCAATAGCGACCCCTGGGGGGCAAGTCCGGCTTCTGCAACGCATCCTGGTCCTAAAAAACAGGATCCCTGGGCCCCTCCACAGACGGCTAATTCCACGGCGGACCCTTGGGCTCCTGCTCCGGGGCTTAAAACAAGTGTGAGCTCAGGTAGGAAAACAGATGAATAATACAGCGTAACCACCATAATCACAGTGAGACCCCCGCAGGAACCTGCATGGAGAGATGGGAAATACAAGACCCCACAGCAACCTGGAGAAATGTATGCAAAGTAGGAGATCCCACAGGATCCTATACAATATATGAAACCCCACAGGATCCTATACAATATATATAACCCCACAGGATCCTATACAATACCGTATTTTCCGGACTATAAGGCGCACATAAAAGCCTTGGATTTCCTTGGAAATCCAAAGTGCGCCTTATAGTCCGGTGCGCCCAATAGGAGGGCAGCGGACCCTACTTACATAGGTCCCCGCTACCGGAGACAGCAGATCTCCAGCGGGAACTGCAGACCACGCGGCACGAACAACTTCTGCCGCGTCGGTCTGCAGTTCCCTCTGGAGATCTGCTGTCTCCGGTAGCGGGGACCTATGTAAGTATGGTCCACTGCCCTCCTCCACCTCCCCCTCACCTTCCCCGCTCACTTTCCCCGCGTCGCCGCGTCTCGTCGGGTCTCGTCTCCGGGTCGCGTCGCGTCTCTTCTCGTCGGGTATCCGCTCCGCCCCCGGACCTCCGCCACGCCCCCGGACCCTGCGCCTTATAGTCCGATGCGCCTTATATATGGAATTATTTCATATATAAGCCGCATCGGACTGATGCGCCTTATATTCTGGTGCGCCTAATGGCCCGGAAAATACGGTATATGAAACCCCACAGGATCCTATACAATATATAACACCCCACAGGATCCTATACAATATATAACACCCCACAGGATCCTATACAATATATGAAACCCCACAGGATCCTATACAATATATAACACCCCACAGGATCCTATACAATATATGAAACCCCATAGGATCCTATACAATATATGATACCCCACAGGATCCTATACAATATATGATACCCCACAGGATCCTATACAATATATGAAACCCCACAGGATCCTATACAATATATGAAACCCCACAGGATCCTATACAATATATGAAACCCCACAGGATCCTATACAATATATATAACCCCACAGGATCCTATACAATATATGAAACCCCACAGGATCCTATACAATATATAACGCCCCACAGCATCCTATACAATATATGAAACCCCACAGGATCCTATACAATATATAACGCCCCACAGGATCCTATACAATATATGAAACCCCACAGGATCCTATACAATATATGAAACCCCACAGGATCCTATACAATATATGAAACCCCACAGGATCCTATACACTATATGAAACCCCATAGGATCCTGGAGAAATATAGGGAAAGTATGACATCCTGCAGGAACCTAGATAATATACAAAACCCCATAGGAACCTGGATAAATATAGGGGAAGTTTGAGACCCCACTGGAACCTAGAGAAATATATGAGACCCCACAAAAACTTAGTTAGTTCCTTCAGGGTTTCCGTATGGAGGCTCCTGTGTACAGACTCAGTATATTTCCCTTGTGGTTTCTTGCATTACTATGAGTGTACAGAGGGGGACAGAGCAGGTCACCAGTAGGGGGTTATTATTCTGTAATACTGGGGGTTTGGCTTCTATGGGGGAGCCACATTCTTTATTTTGGACCCTCTAATTGTGTGGATTCTGTTTGTAATAAAGTTATCATTTTTATACAAAATATTTCCATGTGTATTGAGGGAGTTATGATGGGGGAATGTGAGATGCTCTGCATATGTTGTGCCTGAGAATGGAAAACCCCTTTAAATCACTCTTAACTTCCCCCTTTAGGAGGTCCCTCTTTTGACCCCTTCACAAATTTAAATGGGACAGCGAAAGACGATTTCTCAGAGTTTGACAGCCTGCGTTCCTCTTCCAAAGTATCCGGTAAGTGATGTACAGTCCTGTGTATGGTACATGGTCAGTCCTCCGGTGTACAGTCCTGTGTATGGTACATGGTCAGTCCTCCGGTGTACAGTCCTGTGTATGGTACATGGTCAGTCCTCCGGTGTACAGTCCTGTGTGTGGTACATGGTCAGTCCTCCGGTGTACAGTCCTGTGTATGCTACATGGTCAGTCCTCCGGTGTACAGTCCTGTGTATGGTACATGGTCAGTCCTCCGGTGTATAGTCCTGTGTATGGTACATGGTCAGTCCTCCGGTGTATAGTCCTGTGTGTGGTACATGGTCAGTCCTCCGGTGTACAGTCCTGTGTATGGTACATGGTCAGTCCTCCGGTGTATAGTCCTGTGTGTGGTACATGGTCAGTCCTCCGGTGTATAGTCCTGTGTGTGGTACATGGTCAGTCCTCCGGTGTACAGTCCTGTGTGTGGTACATGGTCAGTCCTCCGGTGTACAGTCCTGTGTATGGTACATGGTCAGTCCTCCGGTGTACAGTCCTGTGTGTGGTACATGGTCAGTCCTCCGGTGTACAGTCCTGTGTATGCTACATGGTCAGTCCTCCGGTGTACAGTCCTGTGTATGGTACATGGTCAGTCCTCCGGTGTATAGTCCTGTGTATGGTACATGGTCAGTCCTCCGGTGTATAGTCCTGTGTGTGGTACATGGTCAGTCCTCCGGTGTATAGTCCTGTGTATGGTACATGGTCAGTCCTCCGGTGTATAGTCCTGTGTGTGGTACATGGTCAGTCCTCCGGTGTATAGTCCTGTGTATGGTACATGGTCAGTCCTCCGGTGTATAGTCCTGTGTATGGTACATGGTCAGTCCTCTGGTGTACAGTCCTGTGTATGGTACATGGTCAGTCCTCCGGTGTATAGTCCTGTGTATGGTACATGGTCAGTCCTCCGGTGTATAGTCCTGTGTGTGGTACATGGTCAGTACTCCGGTGTATAGTCCTGTGTATGGTACATGGTCAGTCCTCCGGTGTATAGTCCTGTGTATGGTACATGGTCAGTCCTCCGGTGTATAGTCCTGTGTATGGTACATGGTCAGTCCTCCGGTGTACAGTCATGTGTGTGGTACATGGTCAGTCCTCTGGTGTACAGTCCTGTGTATGGTACATGGTCAGTCCTCCGGTGTATAGTCCTGTGTATGGTACATGGTCAGTCCTCCGGTGTATAGTCCTGTGTATGGTACATGGTCAGTCCTCCGGTGTACAGTCCTGTGTATGGTACATGGTCAGTCCTCCGGTGTATAGTCCTGTGTATGGTACATGGTCAGTCCTCCGGTGTATAGTCCTGTGTATGGTACATGGTCAGTCCTCCGGTGTATAGTCCTGTGTGTGGTACATGGTCAGTCCTCCGGTGTATAGTCCTGTGTATGGTACATGGTCAGTCCTCCGGTGTATAGTCCTGTGTATGGTACATGGTCAGTCCTCTGGTGTACAGTCCTGTGTATGGTACATGGTCAGTCCTCCGGTGTATAGTCCTGTGTATGGTACATGGTCAGTCCTCCGGTGTATAGTCCTGTGTGTGGTACATGGTCAGTACTCCGGTGTATAGTCCTGTGTATGGTACATGGTCAGTCCTCCGGTGTATAGTCCTGTGTATGGTACATGGTCAGTCCTCCGGTGTATAGTCCTGTGTATGGTACATGGTCAGTCCTCCGGTGTACAGTCATGTGTGTGGTACATGGTCAGTCCTCTGGTGTACAGTCCTGTGTATGGTACATGGTCAGTCCTCCGGTGTATAGTCCTGTGTATGGTACATGGTCAGTCCTCCGGTGTATAGTCCTGTGTATGGTACATGGTCAGTCCTCCGGTGTACAGTCCTGTGTATGGTACATGGTCAGTCCTCCGGTGTATAGTCCTGTGTATGGTACATGGTCAGTCCTCCGGTGTATAGTCCTGTGTATGGTACATGGCCAGTCCTCCGGTGTATAGTCCTGTGTAAGGTGCTTGGTCAGTCCTCCGGTGTACAGTCCTGTGTATGGTACATGGTCAGTCCTCTGGTGTACAGTCCTGTGTATGGTACATGGTCAGTCCTCCGGTGTACAGTCCTGTGTATGGTACATGGTCAGTCCTCCGGTGTACAGTCCTGTGTGTGGTACATGGTCAGTCCTCCGGTGTACAGTCCTGTGTGTGGTACATGGTCAGTCCTCCGGTGAATAGTCATGTGTATGGTACATGGTCAGTCCTCCGGTGTATAGTCCTGTGTATGGTACATGGTCAGTCCTCCGGTGTACAGTCCTGTGTATGGTACATGGTCAGTCCTCCGGTGTATAGTCCTGTGTATGGTACATGGTCAGTCCTCCGGTGTACAGTCCTGTGTATGGTACATGGTCAGTCCTCCGGTGAATAGTCATGTGTATGGTACATGGTCAGTCCTCCGGTGTATAGTCCTGTGTATGGTACATGGTCAGTCCTCCGGTGTACAGTCCTGTGTATGGTACATGGTCAGTCCTCCGGTGTACAGTCCTGTGTGTGGTACATGGTCAGTCCTCCGGTGTACAGTCCTGTGTATGGTACATGATCAGTCCTCCGGTGTACAGTCCTGTCTGTGGTACATGGTCAGTCCTCCGGTGTATAGTCCTGTGTGTGGTACATGGTCAGTCCTCCGGTGTATAGTCCTGTGTATGGTACATGGTCAGTCCTCCGGTGTACAGTCCTGTGTATGTTACATGATCAGTCCACCGGTGTACAGTCCTGTGTATGGTACATGGTCAGTCCTCTGGTGTATAGTCCTGTGTATGGTACATGATCAGTCCTCCGGTGTACAGTCCTGTCTGTGGTACATGGTCAGTCCTCCGGTGTATAGTCCTGTGTGTGGTACATGGTCAGTCCTCTGGTGTACAGTCCTGTGTATGGTACATGGTCAGTCCTCCGGTGTATAGTCCTGTGTATGGTACATGGTCAGTCCTCCGGTGTATAGTCCTGTGTATAATACATGGTCAGTCCTCCGGTGTACAGTCCTGTGTATGGTACATGGTCAGTCCTCCGGTGTACAGTCCTGTGTGTGGTACATGGTCAGTCCTCCGGTGTATAGTCCTGTGTGTGGTACATGGTCAGTCCTCCGGTGTACAGTCCTGTGTGTGGTACATGGTCAGTCCTCCGGTGTATAGTCCTGTGTATGGTACATGGTCAGTCCTCCGGTGTATAGTCCTGTGTATGGTACATGGTCAGTCCTCCGGTGTATAGTCCTGTGTATGGTACATGGTCAGTCCTCTGGTGTATAGTCCTGTGTAAGGTGCTTGGTCAGTCCTCTGGTGTACAGTCCTGTGTAAGGTGCTTGGTCAGTCCTCAGGTGTATAGTCCTGTGTAAGGTGCTTGGTCAGTCCTCTGGTGTATAGTCCTGTGTAAGGTGCTTGGTCAGTCCTCCGGTGTATAGTCCTGTGTAAGGTGCTTGGTCAGTCCTCCGGTGTACAGTCCTGTGTATGGTACATGGTCAGTCCTCTGGTGTATAGTCCTGTGTATGGTACATGGTCAGTCCTCCGGTGTACAGTCCTGTGTATGGTACATGGTCAGTCCTCCGGTGTATAGTCCTGTGTATAATACATGGTCAGTCCTCCGGTGTACAGTCCTGTGTATGGTACATGGTCAGTCCTCCGGTGTACAGTCCTGTGTGTGGTACATGGTCAGTCCTCCGGTGTATAGTCCTGTGTGTGGTACATGGTCAGTCCTCCGGTGTACAGTCCTGTGTGTGGTACATGGTCAGTCCTCCGGTGTATAGTCCTGTGTATGGTACATGGTCAGTCCTCCGGTGTATAGTCCTGTGTATGGTACATGGTCAGTCCTCCGGTGTATAGTCCTGTGTATGGTACATGGTCAGTCCTCTGGTGTATAGTCCTGTGTAAGGTGCTTGGTCAGTCCTCTGGTGTACAGTCCTGTGTAAGGTGCTTGGTCAGTCCTCAGGTGTATAGTCCTGTGTAAGGTGCTTGGTCAGTCCTCTGGTGTATAGTCCTGTGTAAGGTGCTTGGTCAGTCCTCCGGTGTATAGTCCTGTGTAAGGTGCTTGGTCAGTCCTCCGGTGTATAGTCCTGTGTAAGGTGCTTGGTCAGTCCTCCGGTGTATAGTCCTGTGTAAGGTGCTTGGTCAGTCCTCCGGTGTATAGTCCTGTGTAAGGTGCTTGGTCAGTCCTCTGGTGTATAGTCCTGTGTAAGGTGCTTGGTCAGTCCTCTGGTGTATAGTCCTGTGTAAGGTGCTTGGTCAGTCCTCTGGTGTATAGTCCTGTGTAAGGTGCTTGGTCAGTCCTCTGGTGTATAGTCCTGTGTAAGGTGCTTGGTCAGTCCTCTGGTGTATAGTCCTGTGTAAGGTGCTTGGTCAGTCCTCCGGTGTACAGTCCTGTGTAAGGTGCTTGGTCAGTCCCGCAGTTCTTATACACCTCCTTTTCCCCTATACGAATCAGTAGCAGCTGGAAATGCTGATAATTTCAGTACTTGAGTCCTTCCTACAATGTGAAATACAACTTGCATCCAGAACATTCCTCTGGCGAGAGGGACTCTTCCTGGAAATAGTGAAATCTGATGCATCCCAGGTGCCGGGGAGAGTCCAACATCTGGCAGAATCGCCGGCTTACAATGTACGGCAGCTCTGGGGTCAGAGGTCACACATGTGCTGTGCAGAAAGGAAAGGAAGAGGCCTGTTATCTGAAGACAGAACATTTGTTATGTAATGTTCTGCAGCTGGGAACTTTACCTTAAATTACACACAGCGAGCGCGCGGGGGAGGGGAGCGTGGTGGTACTACAACTCCCAGTAGGAGCTTAGTATACCGACAAATTGCGGATCTGTGCTGTGATGTGATCTATTGAATTTATAGACCTGCAATAAGAAGCCCCAGGTCCTGCTGGGAGAATCTTACGTCTTGTATTATCTCTTGCAGCTGACTCCATCTCTACTCTGCCGTCCTCGCGCAGCGGCACCACCAGTCCAGATCTTTTCGATTCACAGATCACCACCAGCTCCGGCAAACAGAACACAGCCCGAAAAACCCCGGAATCCTTCCTGGGACCCAACGCTGCCTTAGTGAACCTGGACACGCTGGTCACCATGCCCGCTCAGCCTGCCCCTACGTTCAACCCATTCTTGGCATCAGGTAGGTTGGCGTCACTCGCTTTAAGAGCTTTGCATGTGCTGCTTCCACTTAGGGTGATGCGTTTTGCTTAAAAACGGGCCAAAAACTGATTCAAAACACCATGTGTGGCATCACCCTTACATAGTCAGCATTAAAGGGAGATTAGTGGTGCTCCTGCATCGTCACGTCCACGACTGCTTGTGGCTCAGTCCCATTAGAGTTAATGTCATGAGCTGCAATACCAAGCACAGCCACTGTATAAGGTACGGTGCTGCATTGGGAAAGAAGTAAAGGGGTTTAAATCCTGTGGCCTCATTTGTGAGGTCACATGTACAGATAGTGACATCACTGTTAAAGACCCCTGACATCAGGGGTCAGAGGAAGCTCACCACTAAGGGTGATGCCACACGTGGCGTTTATGGTCCATTTTTAAGCATGTGTTTTCAGTCCATTTTTGACCGTTTTTCCCAATTATCTTAATAAACAGGTTGTAAGCATCCAAACGCATGGTAAACAGTCCAAAACGGTAAAAAATGGACCAAAAAACGCCATGTGTGGCATCACCCTCATGCCGCAGGGCTGCTGTGCTCACCTGGGGTACAACCCCCTGTTCTCGTGATCTGCGGGTGTCCCATCACTGAGACCCCCCCATATATCCTGTGGATAGCAACTAACTTATTGTGACTGGACTACCCTTTCCAGATTTGTCTTTTCTTAAACTGCTGGTGGCTGGAGGTGCTACAATTTGATCACATAACTTTCATGCAGCATATACGAAATAAAAGAGGGATTAGAAACAGGGACCAGCAAGGGACAAAGCCCTGGGTGTCAAGCCTGGGCCTACGTTACAGGGGTGTAGGGGTGTCAGCCCCCGGCCCCCCTGGCATGTCCTATTGGCCTTGGAGGAGGCTCTCGGCTGCACTGCGACATTATAATTGGCTCTGGCACCGGTCCAGGCGGCTCTTAATACAGGAGAAAGTTTCTTTCCTGTGTTTTTCCTGTCTGCCTAGAAATCGGAAATGACCTGTTTACATTAGGGATTCCTGAAATACCTTGTAAGCCGCCCACACTCCCTCCAGTCACTGCGCCATAAAGAGGCCTCTCACAAATTCAGGACAGGCTCTCCCTAGACCCGCAGGAACTTCCAAGGGGGCATCCGGCATCTTTTTCTCGTTTTAGAACAATTTAGACATTTTCCGCTTGTGTAGATCCGTGGGGTGCGCACATCCCGTTCCCAGGGTACGTAGATTATGAGGTCAGGGCTCGGCATATGGCACTATGTCACCCACAGCGGTATAGATCTGCGGTAATAACATCAAGAGTCTCGCCCTCTTCTGGGCACGTGCAGGTTTTTAGCCAATTACGCGCTGTGCAATATGATTGGCTGGAAAGCTGCACATGCCCAGTAGATGGGATGTTTTATATTTTATATTAATCAGTTTTTTATGTTTTTTTATTTTTTTCAGGAACCCCCCCTCAAGGATCTACTCCCCTCGTCAACCCTTTCCAGGTGAACCAGCCCCAAGCGCTCACCCTTAACCAGCTGCGTTCCAGCCCCATGATGGGAGTCAGCCCGTCCTTTAACACAGTGCCAGCCGCGGCTCCAGAGGTCTCCGTGCCGCCTCCATTACTGGGCATGTCCACGTTACCCGCCATACCACCAACAGGACTTGGGATTAATATGAACATGGCAGCCACCTTATCCCACCACAGCTCGGCCATCCCGCCATCCACAGCCCAAGCCATGAACGCCACCAACCCCTTCCTGCTATGAGACGGCGGGATCTTGTCTTATTATGTATAGTAAACACTACACACCGCAAAACTGTTGTCGTCTCCTTCCAGTCCTGGCGGCTTCCGTCCTGCGGGGGTTGGGGTGGTGCTTGCCTGAGGGACAAGCCTCTAGCCTAGGAGGACACCAAAGCTGGACCTCCCATCTTGTCACATGGTCGTGGTGGTACTTTTCCCGCCGAGGCTCCATCACTCACACTGGGAAGGAAAGAGAAAAAAAAAAGATTTTTAATATTTGTCCCTTTAAGGAGACGTCGGTTCGGACTGAATGATTCTGAACACAGAAAGTTTATCCTGTTAATTGAAGAAAAATGCTACGTGTGCCTATAACATGACTGACACGGTTATGTCACCACCCCCCCCCCCTTCCAGAAAACTTTCGTACTGCTTAGCGTCGGCGGCCATTTTGATGGATGAAAGAGCTCTACAGAAAATATGCAAATGAAGCTTAAAGGAAATCTAAATCCAGGATGAAGGATTGTAAACCAAGCACACTGACAGACTGGTGTGTGGATCCACTCTTCTTTCAGCTTCTTACACCCTGGTTTTCATAAAAAAAAGCTGTAAAAATTATGCAAATGAGCCTGGGGGGCTCCAGGTTCCATTGACAACTATGGAGCAAGAAGCTCCTCAGGCTCATTTGCATAATTTTTACAACCTTTTTCTTGTAAAATCATGATCCTAAGAAGCTACAAGAAGAGCAGATCCTGCTAGAGGGGGCACACACCAGTATGTCAGTGTGCTTGGTGTACAATCCTTCATCATGGTGGTAGATTTCCTTTAAGGTGACACCTCCACCCAAAAAAATTGGAAGGTGCTCTAATAGATGCTTATTGAATTGCTCAGTTTTTTGGCTTAATCCATATTTCTGCTTGCTGTCAGTGAATGTGGACACTCATGGTTACTCCTAAAAAAACAATAAATATAATCTACTTCTCACAGCTGAAGATTTGGCACACTCTTATCCAATCTACACAATCTTCTGTGAGCTAAATAACATAGACTCCACATATCTGTACTGATACATTGCAACAAACCATCAGAACAGCAGAAGTGTTGACTGAAGAGACAAATGGATTCCTAGATGTAAGAAACCATGTTTCAATTCACTGATAGCAAGCTGACATCTTGAAAAGGATGATTAAGCTTTATTCCTATTGAATCTTTAACCTGTTTGAGTAAACAGGTACCTCTTAAATTTTAGTGGACTGGCTGCATTCATGACCAATCTGACAAAATGGCCGCCTACATAATAATAACCCTCTGACGCTTTAATCTTGTGTCTCTACTGACTGGTGCTCTGGCGTCCATCTTGGTGCAGTAAGTTGTCATCATTAGTCAGCGCTGGCCTCATCCCGTTTTAAGTGAAATGTGGATTTTCAGGGATTTAAATAATTTCAGTTTTATGGTTTTAGCCCCTACCCATTTTTTTTTTTTTTTTTTTGGAAAATTCAAAATTTTTTGTAGTACTTAACTCAAAACTGTCTGGCAGTAAGGTTGCCAAATTAAGAGAACGGTTTCTTCACTCTGTTTCCCTGTGACAACACTTCATGTCGGGCACCTCATTACAAGCACTCAGGGCGCGTTCACATGTTGTGTTTTGGCCTGCGTTTTCATTGGGTTTGAAATGCATTAAAACAGCTGAGGAGGGGTGATTTGTCGAATTACATTACTGTTAACATTTCCGTCTCCAAAACGCAACGTGTGAACGCACCCTGGGGTCTTTTCTTTAACTTTAATTATCCGATTGGTTGCTATTATCCGCTTGTTGGTCAGTACGAAGGTGCTGGAAGTGTTGTCATGGGGTCAAAGACAAGGCAGGATTCTCCAAAAGGAAAACTGTGCAAAACCCCAGTGTGTGAACCTAGCCTAACTTCACATGAGTGCATTCACTAAATACAGTGCCACCCCTGGCCATGGGTTGTGTTTGGTATTACAGCACAGCTTTATTGATGTGAATGAATGGAGTTAGGCTGCAACACCACATACAACCTGTAGAGAGATTTGGCACTGTTCTTCACAGAACTTAGCCATTTTTTCCATATTTGGGATATCCCCTTTAAGAACATTTTTAGGTAAGATATTAAGGCAACATTAAGAGACATTATCGTTCACAAGAATTAATGAAATCACAGCGTTAATTTTCCCACCCACACTGATCACAGATTGAATCAGGGAAAAATTTGTTCAGACTCGATGCTTCACGATCACTGGCGCACAGGAGAAATGGAGGATTCACTCGTAACTGCCAATCAGATTCAAGCTTTTATCCTGAAACAGGCTTCAGTAGAATGAGAGCTGGAATCTGATTGGTTACCTCAGGCAAATCCTTTAAAACCCTAAAATTACTTAAATTAATTGGCAATACTATATTTTTACCTCACAGAAATGTATTTTGTTCGAAATTTTTAGTGATTTTCCACACATATTTTAATGAAGAGCATTGCCACCTAAAATATGTCATGGAGTCACCATTTTATGTCCTTTATCTGACAACCAATATGGCCGCCACAATATCTCCATAACCTGGTTACAAATATGGCAGCCATATTGGTTGCCCCCCAGCTTTCTCAGGAACAGAAATAACTAAAAATGGCTGACAGACAAGGATGACAGGATATTTTCTGAAACATGAAATTATCTTTTTAGAAAGGAAATATTAGGGCATTTTAATTTACCTATTGTGGCCTGTTTTTGCCACAGTGCTCAAAATTATGTCAGAAACATGTAGTTTTGTCATGTTTTAAGAAAAATGCTTAAAAAATATGATATAACTGCGCCACGCATGCTGGCAAAACTATGGCAGCATGTAGTTTTATCGCAAATCTGCGTTATTTATGAAGGCCTGAGGTGAAACCATATGCTGTCATGTTTTTGGAGGAGCATAGCTAATTATTACCTCTAGTCCGAGATTATTACATGACAGAATATATATACATATTTGTATTTTATCTTATTAACCCCTTATTTTTAATCGTCAGTATAACAAGGCGTGCTTTCCATGGCGTAAACGTACACCCGTACCACCATCATCACACTGTCAGACATTTTGTGTATCCATGAAACGCCATATAAATATGTGATTTCACCTTCCCCCTGTAGGCAGATATTTGTACTGCGATCAACCGTAATTGGGAAGTGGAGTCACTGGCTCGCGCGTTATCGCCATGAACTCGCCATGGGCCTAATATGAGGTGGAAAAAGGGAAAATCAATACGAGCGTAAATTTGTACAATGAATTTATAAAAGTGGACAATGGAAATAATTCTATTGGTCCAGAAATATTTTAATTATTATTACAATGTATTTTTTTGTCATTTTTTTTTTTTATCTCTGGCTCCACACAACTCAATTTACGAAATTTAAAAAAGAAAAATTTCGTGTATACTGAGTTGTCCGGTTTTGGCGTGATGGTCCTGTGTGGAGCCAGGGATGGCGTTACGTTGCATTGTAAAGCAGGTTACTGCGGACGCTTCGTCCCACTGTCACATGTTCTCTGTATTGGTCGGCTCTGTGAAGTCTAAGTTATTTTTTTTCTTTTGTATTTACCCCTTCACTTAAAGTCCTATTTTTACCAAGATGAAATCTGAGATTTTTCAATGAATGCTGATGTCGGCGCCGTGTATGGCTGCGCACCTATGGAGGACTCCATGCGTGGAGAATAAGAGTTGTTATCTCATATAAGTTAACACCTCCTGAGATCTGAGTGTCTGGTATCTGTGTCTGTTACACACAAACATTACAGATGTAAGCTATGGCACCAATAATTGGTTGGTGCCCCTTTAAGTGTGGACGCTTCCCGATATCCGTGATTAGCCAGCGCCTGTCATTAGCGGCGGCCTATTGATTAATTGTCAGGCTACAGCAATTAAGAATCCCGCAGAGTAATTGACAGTGATTTGCGTCCTCCTGGAGGGAGCGGTCACATACAATTCATCACAATTACCTCAGATGACTCATGTGAAGATCTGCCGCTGTGCTGCCGCCGTTTATCCCTAAATTATAGAAGGTTCATGATTATCAAGAAATGCCAGAGCCTAACCTGGAGAAATGAGAATAGTGCTACAAGATACTGCCATACAACACCCACAGCGTAAATGGTAAAAGTAAGGGCTATTTCACATTGGCGCTGTATGTTACATCCGTGGCTCTGTGCTTTTCACGGATGCCTCGCTGATCCACTGATTTCTATTGGTGTTTTCATATTGATTTTATTTTCACGGATCTGTTGTCCGTAGAAAAAATGTTGAAACCTGTCCTAGATTTCAACAGATGTGGATCACAAAAGGCAATAGAAGTCTAAGGGTGAAGACACACATGGGGGGACATTTACTTAAAGTGTCAGTGTCTGCATTGGCTTTGTTACCGACCTGCTCTCGGAAAGAAGACACACATTTAATATTGTAGAGCTGTGCAAAGACATTTCTGTCCCCGAGACCATTTTCTGTCCCGAGACCATTTTCTGTCCCCGAGACCATTTTCTGTCCCTGGGACCAAAATCTGTCCCGAGCACCAGAAAATGGACCAGTTTTCTTTTGGTCTACTTTCCGCCTGTTTACAGCGCCCAAAAATGGCTGTGACACATATTAATTCTGTCTGAGTTTCACTCCGCCAAAGCCACGCCCCTTTTCGGAGAAGAGTCGGAGCAGACGGAAAAAGTCATTTTTTCTGTCCCCGACAGCTAATAAATAGGTCTGAGAGCAGAACCTGTGGTGAGAGTGCCACAAAACTGGCGGAAACACCATAGTAAATGTCCCCCATGGCGTTTTTTGGGCCGTTTTTAGTTAGTGCGTTTTCAGATGGTTAAAAACGCATGCGTTAAAAAAAAAAAAAGGGGTTTTCAAAAACCGGATGCGTTTTTAAAAAACATATTCGTTTTTTAACGCATGCGTTTTTAACGATCTGAAAACGCACTAACTAAAAACAGCCTAAAAACGCCACGAGTGTTTTCACCCTTAGGGTGGTGGCACGCGTGCCGTTTTGGGTGCGTTTGCAAACGCAGACAAAGCCGCACCCAGCAGGGCAGGCCGTGGCCCCATCGCATCAATGTTTCTATGGAAACGCCTGCGATCGGGAAGAGCCGCCGGTGTTTTGCATTAAATTAACGCAAAACACCGGCGGCTCGTTCCCTATTGCAGGCGTTACCATAGAAACGCACGTGTGCCACCACCCTAAATCTTTGAAGCATCATGGAGATGGAGAAACCACTCAAAGAGTATAATACTGCCATACAACGCAAACTGAATGGTATATTATAGTGAGGCCTTTATATTGCCATACAACATCCACAGAGAAAAGTATTACTGCTGGAGCATAAGGGTGAAGACACACGTGGCGTTTTTAGGCCGTTTTTGGGCCGTTTTTAATTAGTGCGTTTTCACATCGTTAAAAACGCATCAGTTTTTTAAAAACGCATCCTTTTTTGTCCACTTTTCCGAAATTGCGCAATATAAACCGGACAAGCAAGCACTTTTCAAAAAACGGATGCGTTTTTAACAATGTGAAAACGCACTAACTAAAAACGGCCTAAAAACGCCACGTGTGTCTTCACCCTAATACTGGTATACAACGACCACAATTACAGCGAAGATGTACTATATGGTGCGTAGTTGGTCCGTTCTCGGTGCGTTCTAAAACACATGGATTTTAAAACGCACTGAAAACGTGTGCATTTTTACACGTTTACCATGCGTTTAGCTGGTCTGAATCCTGTGTTAACATTTTGCAGCTGCTTACATTTCCACAAATGAAGAAAAACAGATAGGCCGGCAGCACACGTGGCGCTTTGAACCCATTTTTGGGCCGTTTTTAAGCAGTCCATTGAAAAACACATGCGTTTTTTGAAAAGCATGCGTTTTTGACTCGTTTCAATTAAGATAATTGGTAGAACCAGGCAAAAACACAAGCGTTTTTTAACAGACTGCTTAAAAATTGACCAAAAACGGGTTCAAAACGACATGTGTGCCACCGGCCTTGCACCAGTCAAATGCATGTTAAATGTGCAAAAGCACATGCGCTTTCAGTGCGTTTTACAACACATGCATTTTCACTGTGTTTAGAAAAGCACCAAGAACTGACCAAGAACGTACGGCGTGACAGCGCCCTGAGTATGTAAATACTGCCATACCATGCGCTGAGTGCTTTATACAGTGAGGATATAATACTGCCAAACAAAACCCATGCAGTGGAGTACGAAAGTGAGAGTATGTATATACGTCCACCATACACTTCTACAGATTCGCGGCGCCGTACTGGAGTGGTACGGTGCAGCACATGTGCCGTTCTGTAGCCTATAGAAAGATAGGACGTGTCCTATCTTTCTACGGAATACGGTGCCGTGCGCTGTATAGTCCTATGGAGAGGGGCGATGTATGCCCGCCGTACTACAGTACATCGCGTGAATGTAGCCTGAGGCTGGTGCTACACGTAACGCTTTGCCTGCGTTTGAAAACGCAGACAAAGCCGCACCCACAGGGATCGGGAATGAGCCGCCGATGTTTTGCTTTAATTTAATGCAAAACACCGGCGGTTAATTCCCGATTGCAGGCGTTTCCATAGAAACGCGGATGCGATTGGGCCGCGGCCCGCCCCGGTGGGTGCGCCTTTGTCTGCGTTTTCAAAAGCAGACAACGCGTTACGTGTGGCACCAGCCTAAGTGTGATGCTACACATGGCATTTTGAACACGTTTTTGGGCCGTTTTTGAGCAGTCCGTTAAAAAACGCATGCGTTTTTAAAAAAAAAAATGCATGCGTTTTTGAAAACGCATGCGGTTTTGTCAGTTTTTCCGAATTTGCGCAATTAAAAACGCATGCGTTTTTAACAATCTGAAAACACACTAACTAAAAACGGCCCAAAAACGGCCTAAAAATGCCACGTGTGTCTTCACCCTTAGGGTGATGCCACCGTTAATAAACAGGTTCAAAGCGGCCAAACGCATGGTAAAAAGTAAAAAAAACTGATGCGTTTTTAAACGGGCTGAAAACGCATGCTTAAAAACTGACCAAAAACGCCAACTGTGGCATCGCTCTTAGACTCACAAGTCTAATATTGCTCCACAATATTGACTTTTCTGGGGGCACAGACTATTTTCTCTCCATTCACGCCCCTTGTTAGTAAGGACGCGCCACTTTTTTTAGGAGGAGTAAATGGGGCGCACGGCATCTCAGGTGCTCTAGTTTTCTGGTGTAGACAGACTGATACATCTCCCTGTAGCTTTCTATATTACTTTTCTTGTTATTTTATCCTCTAGCGCCACCTGGTGGTACATCTGTGTGATATCTGATGTTATGATGAGTAGCTATGGCAGCATGATGTCTGCCCAGGAGATTACTAATGAGGTGAGTGACATTCCCCAATCCCCTGCGATCATTATCGCTCTCTAGGAATCTAATAATAATCTATAGCGTAATCCACACTGCGACACCTTCACTCCCAGGACACAAAGCGGATCCACGGCTTGTGGCCTTATAAACCCCACGTGTGAAGGTGGCCTTAAGCTGCAATGCAATACGTGATTGGCCCCGCCGACGTACATTTGCATGGCGTTTCTTAACGCAACGTTACAGAAGTGTGAACAGCGCCATACATTTACAATATACAAGTACAGCCAGCATATAAACATAATATATGCACATACACAATACTGTATACACTCACTTACACCTATAACGCACTAACAGGTACCACATATAAATACACAGATACATATAAGGATCCTCACTGGCTCAGGCAGATCTATTATGGCTGCAGAGCAGGAGGAGTACTGGATGCTCTCAGCTCTAGTGATGTGTCATTCGCGAACGAGCCGGCTCTTTTACGTGAACGACGGGAGTTCACTTAACCCCGACCCCTTTAACCCGATACAATCGGGTTATTAATGTTGTGGAGTGGGGTGACTGGCTGGACTTCAGCTCCCAATTATAAATGTAATAGGGAGCCGTTCAGGAGCCATAAAATCCGGCTCTTCTTAGTGAGCAGAGCCCAATGATCTAGCTCAGGAAGAAGAGCCTGAATTTCCAACACTACTCATCTTCTTCCTACTCCTAGTGTAGTCTGTACTTCTGGGGGGGGGGAGGGGTCAGAGCTCAGGGAAAGGAAGGAGGAGCTACGCCATAGCAGGAAGCAGTAAGTGCGCTACTAAATTGTGTTCTCCTCCTTTTCCTGTAATTATCTGCAGGAGCTGCATTTTTGTCTGATTATGTGGGTGTAAGTGCATGATGTGTGTCTTTGTATGTGTATTTGTGTGTAAGTATGTGTGTATGTGTGTGTTGTATACGAACGATGAAGGGAATCTATTAAGCACCGGTGTGATTGACAGTGAGTCCTGATTACTCCGCCCACACACAGTGACGGACAGCGAGTCCTGATTACCCCACCCACACACAGTGATTGACAGTGACTCCTGATTACTCCGCCCACACAAAGTGACTAATAGTGAATCCTGATTACCCCACCCACACACAGTGATTGACAATGAGAGTCCTGATTACTCTGCCCACACACAGTGATTGACAGTGAGAGTCCTGATTACCCCGCCCACACACAGTGATTGATAGTGAGAGTCCTGATTACCCTGATTACTCTGCCCACACACAGTGATTGGCAGTCAGAGTCCTAATTACTCTGCCCACACACAGTGATTGACAATGAGAGTCCTGATTACTCTGCCCACAGGCATTAATTGACAGTGAGAATCCTTATTACTCCCCCCCCACACACACACAGTGATTGACAGTGAGAGACCTGATATCTCTGCGCACACACAGTGATTGACAATGAGAGTCCTGATTACTCCACTCACTCAGTGATTGACAGTGAGAGCCCTGATTACTCTGCCCACACACAGTGATTGGCAGTGAGATTCCTGATATCTCTGCCCACACACAGTGATTGGCAGTGAGGGTCCTGATTACCCCACACACACACAGTGATTGACAATGAGAGTCCTGATTACTCCTCCCACACACAGTGATTGACTGTGAGTCCTGATTACTCCTCCCACACACAGTGATTGACAGTGAGAGCCCTAATTACTCTGCCCACACACAGTGATTGGCAGTGAGATTCCTGATATCTCTGCCCACACACAGTGATTGGCAGTGAGAGTCCTGATTACTCTGCTTACACACAGTGATTGTCAGTGAGAGTCCTGATTACTCTGCTTACACACAGTGATTGACAGTGAGAGTCCTGATTACTCTGCTTACACTCAGTGATTGACATTGAGAGACCTGATTACTCTGCCCACACACAGTGATTGGCAGTGAGATTCCTGATATCTCTGCCCACACACAGTGATTGGCAGTGAGAGTCCTGATTACCGCGCCCACACACAGTGATTGACAGTGAGTCCTGATTACTCTGCCCACACACAGTAATTGGCAGTGAGATTCCTGATTACTCTGTACACACACAGTAATTGGCAGTGAGATTTCTGATATCTCCGCCCACACACAGTGATTGACAGTGAGAGTCCTGATTACCCCACCCACACACAGTGATTGACAATGAGAGTCCTGATTACTCCTCCCACACACAGTGATTGACTGTGAGTACTGATTACTCCTCCCACACTCAGTGATTGACAGTGAGAGCCCTGATTACTCTGCCCACACACAGTGATTGGCAGTGAGAGTCCTGATTACTCTGCTTACACACAGTGATTGGCAGTGAGAGTCCTGATTACTCTGCTTACACACAGTGATTGGCAGTGAGAGTCCTGATTACTCTGCTTACACACAGTGATTGGCAGTGAGAGTCCTGATTACTCTGCTTACATGCAGTGATTGGCAGTGAGAGTCCTGATTACCCCTCTCACACAAAAGTGATTGACAGTGAGTCCTGCATTTTCCCTCCTGGTAATGCCAATGATTTATGTGGTTGCAGTTTACATCTCATCCACCAGATGGCGCTGATGACAAGGGAATCCTCTCCTGACCAGTCTATGTCTGTGTGATCCCTTTAAGTGTATCTTGTTGTCAGTGTGCGGGGCCCTCCTGTGGTGAGAACAATAAAGTGATGTATAAATATGACTATGCCGCATATACTCCCAGCAGTGGAGTGACCGGGATGGGGGCGAGCAGCTGACAAGCGGGCACCATCGTGACACAGGGGGCCGGAGGCAGAAGACTCACAAATAATCATTCAGACAATTAAAATGTGTTTGTGACGTGCGCTCCACACCAGCGCGCTGCATACATTAGCGACCACCTGATGACGGTTCATCATCTCATAGATGAGATGGCGAATTAAAGAGGTTCCCCGCCAGCAGAGTATAAAAGGACATTATTTGGCGCAACACGATTTATTTATGGATGTACTTTATTACTTTAAAGGACACAATTTTTTGTCCATGATAAAGTAAAGTGACAAGAGGTATGGCCGTACCACCGACAACTGCAATGGTGGTCACCCAGGACATGATGGAGGTCACATTAGTGGTCACCGACTCCTCCATATGGCGTATATACTGTGCAGGCACGCAACATACCCCATAATGGTCCAGCCATTCTTTATGAGAGAAAATAATAAAATAATGTAATGATATAAGAGAGGAGAGTTAGGAAGGTGAAGCATTGTGCAGAGCTTTGAGGATGAGGGTTATTATTTTAAACTGTATTCGGAAGGAGACGGGTGACCAGTGCAGTGACTGGCACAGACTGGAAGCATCTGAGTAACATTTGGTCTGAAAGATGGAGCCTGGCTGCTGCTTTAAGAATAGATTGGAGAGGAGAGATTAATGAGTGGAAGAACAATTAGTAGGGAGTTACGGGAGTCTAGACGACAGTGAATCAGACCAACAATTAGCATTTTAGAGGTTTCAATTGTAAGAAATGGGCGGATTCTGGAGATGTTTCTGAGATGCAGGCGGCAAGAGCGAGCAAGAGATTGTATATATGGTGCCAAGGAGAGTTTAGAGTCCAGCACAACTCCAAGACAGCGGATGGTCTTATAGATGGAAAGGTCAGGGTTAGGTAAGTTAGTAGATGATGAAAAGACAAGAAGTTCAGTCTTAGAAAGATTAAGTTTCAAGAAGAGAGAGGACATGATGGTAGAGACAGCAGAGAGACAGTCACTAGTGTTCTGGAGTAAGGCAGGGCTGATGTTACGTGCAGAAGTATATAGCTGGGGTTCATCAGCAGAGAGATGATACTGGAAACCAAATCTGCTGATGGTTTGTCCAATGGGGGCAGTATAGAGGGAAAAGAGAAGACGACCTAGGACTGAGCCCTGAGGACCCCGACACTGAGAGGAGAGGACCTAGGACTGAGACCTGAGGACCCTGACACTGAGAGGAGAGGACCTAGGACTGAGCCCTGAGGACCCCGACACTGAGAGGAGAGGACCTAGGACTGAGCCCTGAGGAACCCGACACTGAGAGGAGAGGACCTAGGACTGAGCCCTGAGGACCCCGACACTGCGAGGAGAGGACCTAGGACTGAGCCCTGAGGACCCCGACACTGAGAGGAGAGGACCTAGGACTGAGCCCTGAGGACCCCAACACTGAGAGGAGAGGACCTAGGACTGAGCCCTGAGGACCCCGACACTGAGAGGAGAGGACCTAGGACTGAGACCTGAGGACCCCGACACTGAGAGGAGAGGACCTGGGACTGAGCCCTGAGGACCCCCGACACTGAGAGGAGAAGACCTAGGACTGAGCCCTGAGGACCCCGACACTGAGAGGATAGGACCTAGGACTGAGCCCTGAGGACCCCGACACTGAGAGGATAGGACCTAGGACTGAGCCCTGAGGACCCCGACACTGAGAGGAGAGGACCTAGGACTGAGCCCTTAGGACCCAGACACTGAGAGGAAGAGGAGAAGAGACAGATCCAGAGAAGGAGACCCTGAAAGTGCGAGAGATGGGAAGAAAACCAAGAGAGTGCAGGGTCCTATAGGCCAATGGAGCGAAGTATACTGAGGAGGAGCTGGTGGTCCACAGTATCGAACGCTCCGAGAGATTCAGAAGGATAAGGAGACAATAGTCACCTTTGGATTTAGCAGGAGATCATTGGAGACTTTAGTAAGAGCAGTTTCAGTGGATTGTAGGGGATCGCCCACTGTATGTTCGGGTCTGGCTTTAGATTGCCACCAATTTAAAGACCCAGGCTGC
Organism: Engystomops pustulosus; assembly: GCF_040894005.1. Lineage (NCBI taxonomy): Eukaryota > Metazoa > Chordata > Amphibia > Anura > Leptodactylidae > Engystomops > Engystomops pustulosus. Next base: position 16,680,805 of record NC_092418.1, read on the forward strand.
AAGCTGCAGCCGGACACGAACATATAGTAAACGAGTCGCCCACACTTGGTGGGGGCCCCTTTAAGGGCAAAGAGGTGGGGGCCCCGGAGCATGCACCCGGGAACCCTTCGCATAATCCAGACCTGGATATTGTGCAGCCACATACCCCATACACAATTTGTAAATCTCTCATCTGCTGGACAACTGAATTAAGTCCCTTATGGATCATTCAGCAAGGGGTAAAAGAGGATTGGGCTGACCTACTCACCCATAGTCTTGTGGAAGCTGTAAACACGAGCATGTGCATATCAGGGGCCATAAACAATGGTGCTGTCGTCTGTTGTTTGCAGCCTGTTTGTCATTATTTTGTGAGTTCCGCTCAAGGAGAAAAGACGGCCCATGTGTACGAGCCCATAGAAATGCAGGAGCTGTGTGCTAGACGCTGAGACAAGCAGAACACAACCTCAATCATCGTGTGTGTTAATGAGGCCTTATAATGGAGACTCTGTAGGTTGTCATCCAGCTTTCCCTTTCACTTCCAATGTCATATCCCTTTAAGAGAGAAATGGATTGTTGCCCAATTCATTAATGTGGAGAAGCATCGACCCCCCTGTCTCATGTTCATCAACTAAAGCCGCTAACGAGAAAATCTCAGGTGGAAATAACCCCGGCGGGGAGAAGAAGGGAATGTGCTGTCATCAGTCACACCGGGCGTCGATATTTCCATACACGTATCCGAGTGCCGAGGATCTTTTGAGATGAGCACTGGAGGCGGAGGAGACATGCAGAGATGTGTACACTCCGGAGTAAGCCTGGGAAACAAAGGGGTAGCTCAATAAATGGTATGGGCAATGTATGGAGAACTGAAATGGTTAATTTTGGGTAAAAAAATGAAAGAAAAGACAATGGAAGAATCCTATGGGGTCACTCTAAGGACCATTGTTATCAAAGGGAGATTGGCACTGATTGGGAGGGCACTCGCTTTGTGGATGTAATGTAAGAGGAGGGAGATGTAGCTGCAGTATCTATGTGAGACTCATGCTGTGAGAGGGAAGAGGAGGAAATGCAGCTGCAGTATCTCTGTGACACGCATGCTGTGAGAGGGAAGAGGAGGAAATGCAGCTGCAGTATCTGTGTGATACGCATGCTATGAGAGGGAAGAGGAGGAAATGCGGCTGCAGTATCTCTGTGACACGCATGCTATGAGAGGGAAGAGGAGGAAATGCGGCTGCAGTATCTGTGTGACATGCATGCTATGAGAGGGAAGAGGAGGAAATGCGGCTGCAGTATCTCTGTGACACGCATGCTATGAGAGGGAAGAGGAGGAAATGCGGCTGCAGTATCTGTGTGACACGCATGCTATGAGAGGGAAGAGGAGGAAATGCGGCTGCAGTATCTGTGTGACATGCATGCTATGAGAGGGAAGAGGAGGAAATGCGGCTGCAGTATCTCTGTGACACGCATGCTATGAGAGGGAAGAGGAGGAAATGCGGCTGCAGTATCTCTGTGACACGCATGCTATGAGAGGGAAGAGGAGGAAATGCGGCTGCAGTATCTCTGTGACACGCATGCTATGAGAGGGAAGAGGAGGAAATGCGGCTGCAGTATCTCTGTGACACGCATGCTGTGAGAGGGAAGAGGAGGAAATGCGGCTGCAGTATCTGTGTGACACGCATGCTAGGAGAGGGAAGAGGAGGAAATGCGGCTGCAGTATCTGTGTGACACGCATGCTGTGAGAGGGAAGAGGAGGAAATGCGGCTGCAGTATCTGTGTGACACGCATGCCGTGAGAGGGAAGAGGAGGAAATGCGGCTGCAGTATCTCTGTGACACGCATGCTATGAGAGGGAAGAGGAGGAAATGCGGCTGCAGTATCTCTGTGACACGCATGCTATGAGAGGGAAGAGGAGGAAATGCAACTGCAGTATCTGTGTGATACGCATGCTATGAGAGGGAAGAGGAGGAAATGCGGCTGCAGTATCTGTGTGACACGCATGCTATGAGAGGGAAGAGGAGGAAATGCGGCTGCAGTATCTGTGTGACACGCATGCTATGAGAGGGAAGAGGAGGAAATGCGGCTGCAGTATCTGTGTGACACGCATGCTATGAGAGGGAAGAGGAGGAAATGCGGCTGCAGTATCTCTGTGACACGCATGCTATGAGAGGGAAGAGGAGGAAATGCGGCTGCAGTATCTGTGTGACACGCATGCTATGAGAGGGAAGAGGAGGGAGATGTAGCTGCAGTATCTGTGTGACACGCATGCTATGAGAGGGAAGAGGAGGAAATGCGGCTGCAGTATCTCTGTGACACGCATGCTATGAGAGGGAAGAGGAGGAAATGCGGCTGCAGTATCTGTGTGACACACATGCTATGAGAGGGAAGAGGAGGAAATGCAACTGCAGTATCTGTGTGATACGCATGCTATGAGAGGGAAGAGGAGGAAATGCAACTGCAGTATTTGTGTGATACGCATGCTATGAGAGGGAAGAGGAGGAAATGCGGCTGCAGTATCTGTGTGACACACATGCTATGAGAGGGAAGAGGAGGAAATGCAACTGCAGTATCTGTGTGATACGCATGCTATGAGAGGGAAGAGGAGGAAATGCAACTGCAGTATCTGTGTGATACGCATGCTATGAGAGGGAAGAGGAGGAAATGCGGCTGCAGTATCTCTGTGACACGCATGCTATGAGAGGGAAGAGGAGGAAATGCGGCTGCAGTATCTGTGTGACACGCATGCTATGAGAGGGAAGAGGAGGGAGATGTAGCTGCAGTATCTGTGTGACACGCATGCTATGAGAGGGAAGAGGAGGAAATGCGGCTGCAGTATCTCTGTGACACGCATGCTATGAGAGGGAAGAGGAGGAAATGCGGCTGCAGTATCTGTGTGACACACATGCTATGAGAGGGAAGAGGAGGAAATGCAACTGCAGTATCTGTGTGATACGCATGCTATGAGAGGGAAGAGGAGGAAATGCAACTGCAGTATTTGTGTGATACGCATGCTATGAGAGGGAAGAGGAGGAAATGCGGCTGCAGTATCTGTGTGACACACATGCTATGAGAGGGAAGAGGAGGAAATGCAACTGCAGTATCTGTGTGATACGCATGCTATGAGAGGGAAGAGGAGGAAATGCAACTGCAGTATCTGTGTGATACGCATGCTATGAGAGGGAAGAGGAGGAAATGCGGCTGCAGTATCTGTGTGACACGCATGCTATGAGAGGGAAGAGGAGGAAATGCGGCTGCAGTATCTGTGTGACACGCATGCTATGAGAGGGAAGAGGAGGAAATGCGGCTGCAGTATCTCTGTGACACGCATGCTATGAGAGGGAAGAGGAGGAAATGCGGCTGCAGTATCTCTGTGACACGCATGCTAGGAGAGGGAAGAGGAGGAAATGCGGCTGCAGTATCTGTGTGACACGCATGCTACGAGAGGGAAGAGGAGGAAATGCGGCTGCAGTAACTCTGTGACACGCATGCTGTGAGAGGGAAGAGGAGGAAATGCGGCTGCAGTATCTGTGTGACACGCATGCTACGAGAGGGAAGAGGAGGAAATGCGGCTGCAGTATCTCTGTGACACGCATGCTATGAGAGGGAAGAGGAGGAAATGCGGCTGCAGTAACTCTGTGACACGCATGCTGTGAGAGGGAAGAGGAGGAAATGCGGCTGCAGTATCTCTGTGACACGCATGCTATGAGAGGGAAGAGGAGGAAATGCGGCTGCAGTATCTCTGTGACACGCATGCTATGAGAGGGAAGAGGAGGAAATGCAACTGCAGTATCTGTGTGACACGCATGCTATGAGAGGGAAGAGGAGGAAATGCGGCTGCAGTATCTGTGTGACACGCATGCTATGAGAGGGAAGAGGAGGAAATGCGGCTGCAGTATCTGTGTGACACGCATGCTATGAGAGGGAAGAGGAGGAAATGCGGCTGCAGTATCTGTGTGACACGCGTGCTATGAGAGGGAAGAGGAGGAAATGCGGCTGCAGTATCTCTGTGACACGCATGCTAGGAGAGGGAAGAGGAGGAAATGCGGCTGCAGTATCTGTGTGACACGCATGCTACGAGAGGGAAGAGGAGGAAATGCGGCTGCAGTATCTCTGTGACACGCATGCTATGAGAGGGAAGAGGAGGAAATGCGGCTGCAGTATCTCTGTGACACGCATGCTATGAGAGGGAAGAGGAGGAAATGCGGCTGCAGTATCTCTGTGACACGCATGCTATGAGAGGGAAGAGGAGGAAATGCGGCTGCAGTATCTGTGTGACACGCATGCTATGAGAGGGAAGAGGAGGAAATGCGGCTGCAGTATCTGTGTGACACGCATGCTATGAGAGGGAAGAGGAGGAAATGCGGCTGCAGTATCTCTGTGACACGCATGCTATGAGAGGGAAGAGGAGGAAATGCAACTGCAGTATCTGTGTGATACGCATGCTATGAGAGGGAAGAGGAGGAAATGCGGCTGCAGTATCTGTGTGACACGCATGCTATGAGAGGGAAGAGGAGGAAATGCGGCTGCAGTATCTCTGTGACACGCGTGCTATGAGAGGGAAGAGGAGGAAATACAGCTACAGTATCTGTGTGACACGCATGCTATGAGAGGGAAGAGGAGGAAATGCAACTGCAGTATCTGTGTGACACGCATGCTATGAGAGGGAAGAGGAGGAAATGCGGCTGCAGTATCTCTGTGACACGCATGCTATGAGAGGGAAGAGGAGGAAATGCGGCTGCAGTATCTGTGTGACACGCATGCTATGAGAGGGAAGAGGAGGAAATGCGGCTGCAGTAACTCTGTGACACGCATGCTGTGAGAGGGAAGAGGAGGAAATGCGGCTGCAGTATCTCTGTGACACGCATGCTATGAGAGGGAAGAGGAGGAAATGCGGCTGCAGTATCTCTGTGACACGCATGCTATGAGAGGGAAGAGGAGGAAATGCGGCTGCAGTATCTGTGTGACACGCATGCTATGAGAGGGAAGAGGAGGAAATGCAACTGCAGTATCTGTGTGACACGCATGCTATGAGAGGGAAGAGGAGGAAATGCGGCTGCAGTATCTGTGTGACACGCATGCTATGAGAGGGAAGAGGAGGAAATGCGGCTGCAGTATCTCTGTGACACGCATGCTATGAGAGGGAAGAGGAGGAAATGCGGCTGCAGTATCTCTGTGACACGCATGCTATGAGAGGGAAGAGGAGGAAATGCGGCTGCAGTATCTCTGTGACACGCATGCTATGAGAGGGAAGAGGAGGAAATGCGGCTGCAGTATCTCTGTGACACGCATGCTATGAGAGGGAAGAGGAGGAAATGCGGCTGCAGTATCTGTGTGACACGCGTGCTATGAGAGGGAAGAGGAGGAAATGCGGCTGCAGTATCTCTGTGACACGCATGCTATGAGAGGGAAGAGGAGGAAATACAGCTACAGTATCACCCAGTATCTCTGTGATACTCATGCTGTGAAAAGAGAGAAGAGGGAGATGTAGCTGCAGCATCTCTGTGAGACCAGTGCTGTCAGAGGAGAAAATGCAGCTGCAGTATCTATATGAGACTCATGCGGTGAGATGGGAGAGGAAATGCAGCGGCAGTATCTCTCAGTATCTCTGTGGTGCTCATGCTGTGAAAGGGGAGAGGAGGGAGATGAACTTTCACAGTATCTCGAAGACTTATGCTGTGAGAGGGTAGAAGGAGGAGAGGCAGCTGTAGCATCTCTTGGCTTTCTGTGACACTCATGTTGTTAGAGGATAAAGGAGGGAGATGCAGCTGCAGTATTTCTTAATATCTATTTGACACTCATGCTGTGAGAAGGGAGAGGATGGGGATGCAGATGCAGTATCTCTCATTATCTGTGGGATAATGAGAAGGAAGAGGATGGGGATGCAGCTGTAGCACCTACCACTGTTTGTGTTAGAGGGGAGAGGAGGGAGATACAGCTGCAGTATCTCTCGTTATTTGTGGGATAGTGAGAGGGTAGGGGATGGGGATGCAGCTGCAGTATCTCTCGTTATTTGTGGGATAGTGAGAGGGTAGGGGATGGGGATGCAGCAGTAGCACCTACCACTGTTTGTGTGAGAGGGGAGAGGAGGGAGATGCAGCTGCAGTATCTCTCGTTATTTGTGGGATAGTGAGAGGGTAGGGGATGGGGATGCAGCAGTAGCACCTACCACTGTCTGTGTGAGAGGGGAGAGGAGGGAGATGCAGCTGCAGTATCTCTGTAGCACTCATGCCGTCTTTCAGTGTCTCTTTGAGACTCATCCCTTGGGAGATCATCTCATTGGTCAGTACGCTAGAAAGACCACGCCCCCCCAGTAAGCAGACGCAGTAAAGACGGAAAACCATTATTCCTTCACCATTACACTTTAACCTTCTGGTTTGAGCAGTGGAGGGGAGTAAGAAGAGGTGATGAAATCTAGAAGCTTATATCCAGTCACTGATCCCAGAGGAAGAAGCAATCATCAGACCTGCTAAAAGGTAGAGGTGTACACGCCTCATAGGTCATGGAGACAGGATCCCTTTAAATTGATGCCATGTCTGCCTTCCACCTTCTACTACGGGAGATGGACTGACCGCAAGGGTTAATGAGAATTCGGTCCGAGGAGAGTCTGTACCCAGTCTGTGGATATTTCTCTGACGGCTCTGTTGGCGTATTCATCACTTAAAGGTCAACTACATGCCCTATCAATAAAAATATATTGCAGCCGCTCACCATGATTGCTTTTTTTTTTCCTCCAGGCTTTGACAGTTCGGAATCTTTTATTTTCTTTGCAAAGGATTTTATTTATGAACCAGTCACTTTACGTCTCGGCTCTTGCTCCCAAGACAACTACTAAATTCATAAGATTTTCCTAAGAATTTTGTTGCCTTAGTGTAATATTTAAATACCGTGGCCAAGATAGAGAGACTTCCTGGTGTCTCCCTGCATGCTCCCAGCACTCAGCTTACCTGCTCCGTCAGCCCCCTCCCTCTGACTACGACCCTGCCTTATCTATGTGTATTATCATAATACCATGTGTTCTAAACATAGTAGACTGGAGTACCCTGCTATGGGGCCTGACTTAGTGCCTGGGAGAAAATGGGGAAGGCACCTAAGCTGCAATGGGCTGGCAAGGGCCTGATTATAGGGTACAGTGGGAAGGGCATGACATGGAGAAGAGTAAGAGCAACTTGATCTAGGGTGAAGTGGTTAGTCTAGCCTGTAGAAGACTAAGGGCACTTTACCTGAGGTGTTGCAGTCCTGACATGGGGAGGAGAGGGGAAGGGGAGAGGGGAACGCCTGAGGCAACCTTACATGAGGTCCCCGTATGGTGGAGTGGAAGGCCTCAACTTCTGATTTGAGGAAAGTGAGAGGGCCTGACCAAGGGCGGAGTGGAAGGGCTTGACCCAGTATGTAGTCGGAGGTCCTGTCTTAGGGTAGAGTGGGAGGTTATGTCCATTCATATCTTTGGGTGGAGTGAGAAGTCCTGACTTTGGGTAAAGTGGGAGGGCCTGACCTAGGGTTGAGTGGCAGTTTATGGAGGGACTTGACCTAGTTTGGAGTCGGAGGGCCTGTCTTGGGGGAGGTTATGTCCGTTCATGTCTTTGGGTGGAGTAGGAAGTCCTAATCTTGGGCAAAGTGGGAGGGCCTGACCTAGGATGGAGTTGGAGGTTATGTCCTTTCATGTCCTTAGGTGGAGTAGGAAGTCCTGACCTTGGGCAGAGTGGAAGGGCCTTGACCTAGGGTGAAGTGGGAGGGCCTGACCTTAGCTGGGTTGGCGGGCGTGACCTAGGGCTGAGTGGATGATCCTAACCTTAAGTGAGGTGAGGACGCTGCCTCCGGTTTAATTGGTGGGAGGAGCCTGATCTGGAGAGGAGTGGGAGAAACTGATTAGACATGGAGTTGAGTGACCTGTAGTAAATAACCTGGGACTGAGCAAGGTCTGTGACCTGGAGGTAAGTGTGACCTCATGACCAGAGATGTGGTGGGGCTGGGTGTGACCGGCCATGTGTAAGATTCCCTGGTTTCACCCCTGATCCTATCACATATTCTGCACAGTGGATATTCCGCATTACTCATCCATAAATTATCCAGGATTTCCCGGTGATATCCGCTCTATAAATAGACGCAGGGGTGATAAGCGGCAATTATTTTTGGTCTGGTCTAAATTTTAGATTGTCAGAATCCATTTTGCATATTTCTGTCTCTTCTCTGAGCCGAATTCTCAGAGACCTTAATCTCTCGCAGGATGAGTCACATCCACGGTGTGCGGAGAGCAATGACTCATCCTGCGACCCGCACAACAGAGAGGAGCAGAGACGTGTTCACACTATACACGGCCGATGCTACACTGCTACATCCAAACTGAGCCAACCTGAACTGAACTGTATCCGTGCTCCATTCACATCCACAGCAGCTTCCCATCCGTCTCTGTACTGTAGAATAGCACATAGGATACTATACGTAATTCTATATTTCCCACAACACAATTCAGTGTCCGGTTTTCTAAGGAAAAAAATGACACATTCAGAAACTTTCTTATAGACTGTGTTCAAGATCCCTGCTTGCTGTTGTTACCATCCAAAAGGCTGAATATCTGAACATTATCGCTACAATTGTATCCGGTGAAGACAATTATCTGTTATCAAACAGTTAACTGATACATTGTAGCAAAAAGGAAAAAAATTGTGCTGCCGGTGTATGATGGGAAGGGACCGGACAGCTGGGAACGATCCCACGGATTTCGTTACACCCCTATGGATGGAGTTTGGTTGTGGATGTACCTGGCACTCCAGACCCATAGAAAATAGTCACTTACATGTGGCCATTAGTGGGGCACAAGGGGTGGAAGTTCCACTGGTTGGATATACATACGATGCAAGGAATCCCATAGACCCCACAAAATGGCAGCTGTAACCATGACCTTGAGTCACAAAATCTATTGGGAAGTTCTAGAACTTTCCATTAAACATTAGTAATGGTTAATCTTCCGGAATGAGCGCACAGCCGTCGCCAGATGATTGTTGTGAATCCCCGATATTTTGCAGAGGGGTGTGATGACGTACGATGCCGCCACGGGGAGGGAGGGGGGTAACACCCCTCCCCATGACTGCAGTAGCAGTAGCTCCTGGGGTGTTAAAGGGCATGTGACAGCAGCGCCCGCGGCTCAGTGACTCTTTTCGTTTGTATTTGGGATAATTCTTCACGCTGGGTTTGAGTCATTGTCGTGCTGCAGACGTCAGTCTTAAAATCCTGTGTGTCTCCTCTGCAGGATCCTCCAGAATACTAAATATCTCTGCGATGCCTCGGGAGGAGCACCCAGGACTGGCACTGGGGTGTGTGCCCTACAAGAGGCTCCTATGGTTTATCACTAAAATTAACCATGTATACACCAGGCTGGACCAAGACAGGACTTGAGACACAAATTTGCCCAAATCAGTAATTTGAGTAGGATCAGCCAACAGTCTGCGCATCACAAGACTCTCCCAATGGCCATCCGGAAAGTAGTAACGTCCTAATGTAACATCATCAGTGGCATCATCTTATCGTGACATCATCACTATAAAAAATATCTAAATGTGACAACTAGTGTGACATCATCAATATAGTAACATCTTAATGATAATCAGTTCACCAATTAAGTAACATTATGAAAGCAATAGCATACCTGATATAATGCGTTCAGTGATGTCATCTATGTAGCAAATGTCAATGATGTATTTTAAAGGAAATCATTACATTACTCATAGATCCGAGCACCGTGACTGTCATAATCTTCTTATATTTGTTATCCATGGCCTCCTTACTTCTAATATCAACTCTTTGAATTATGCTAATGATCCTGGAGGACTCCTCAGGGTATTACCAGGGCCCCTCTGTGCTGAAGATTCACAGGCTGTTACACTGTGCACTTACCTCCTCCCATTGTGTGCTGAAACATCCTCTGTTGCAGTAAGATTACATCAGGCAGAGGGAGAGGGAAGTGCTGAGGGAAGGGTGAGGCAGTGTAACAGTATGGAGGGGCTCTGGTAATGCCCCCAGATGCCTTCAGGTTCATGATCATAATTTTAACAGTTGCTTTTAGAAGGAAGGAGGCCATGGAGAACAAATATAAGAAGATACCACAGTCATGGTGCCTGGATCTAGGAGTAATGTCCCTGGTTTATCAGGATGGATTCTGATAGAGATTTCATTTAATGTGACATCATCAATACTGTAACATAAGTGTCATCTACATGTTGAATAGATGTTGACTACATCATATTGCAGCTTTTCTGTGTTGGAGAAAGTTGCTTGACCACGTCCAATTACAACGCACCCAACTTTCCTATGGTTCTCCATGGCAAAGCAATGGGGGTCATTTACAAAGGGCCCGATTCACTTTTTCCCGACGTGTTACCCGAATATTTCCGATTTGCGCCAATTTTCCCTGAATTGCCCCGAGTCGGATTGTGGCGCATCGGCGCCTGCATGCATGCAATAAAAAAATCGGGGGGCGTGACCGAACGATAACCTGACAGATTCGGAGAAACCGGCGCATTTAAAAAAAAAAAGTGTTGTGGGACACGCGCTTACCTTCATTCAGGATTGCTCGGTGAACTCCAGTGCGTTCCGATGCTCTTCAGCGCAGCAGCGACACCTGGTGGACATCGGAGGAACTACCTTAGTGAATCGCCGGAAGACCCGAATCCACCGCAAAGAACGTGCCGCTGGATCGCGAATGGGCCGGGTAAGTAAATCTGCCCCAATGTGTCTAGTGTTACAAAGAACAAAACGCTGATGATCTTAGTGGAGACATTAATGTTGCTTTATGTGCAGGTGACAGTCTACCTTAAAGGTCATCAGGGAGAAAGTGATTTCAAGGAATAATTTGCCTCCTCTGCAACATTCATCACTAAAGAAAGGAAAATCCTATACAACCATTAATATTCATTCCCAAAAAGACAAAGGGGAACTAAGTAGTCAGAAGCGAAAAATGGAAATGTAGAAATATTACTACATCTAAAGATTTTTTTTCAAAATCAAATTACACATGTCACACCTACAACAACTGAGATCTTGAATATTCTGGACACAACTCTAAACCATACCCCTGATTATATCCTCACTACAAGCCCAGAAGTAGTATATAATGACTATAATACTGCCCCCTATGTTTAAAAGTATAACTACTATAATGCTGCCCCCTATGTACAAGAATATAACTACTATAATACTGCCCCTATGTACAGGAATATAACTACTATAATACTGCTCCCTATGTACAAGAATATAACTACTATAATACTGCCCCCTATGTACAAGAACATAACTATAATACTACCCCCTATGTACAGGAATATAACTACTATAATACTGCCCCCTATGTACAGGAATATAACTACTATAATACTGCCCCTATGTACAAGAATATAACTGCTATAATACTGCCCCCTATGTACAGGAATATAACTACTATAATACTGCCCCCTATGTACAAGAATATACGTACTATAATACTGCCCCCTATGTACAAGAATATAACTACTATAATACTGCCCCCCTATGTACAGGAATATAACTACTATAATACTGCCCCCTATGTACAGGAATATAACTACTATAATACTGCCCCCTATGTACAAGAATATAACTACTATAATACTGCCCCCTATGTACAGGAATATAACTACTATAATACTGCCCCCTATGTACAAGAATATAACTACTATAATACTGCCCCCTATGTACAGGAATATAACTACTATAATACTGCCCCCTATGTACAAGAATATAACTACTATAATACTGCCCCCTATGTACAGGAATATAACTACTATAATACTGCCCCCTATGTACAAGAATATAAGTACTATAATACTGCCCCCTATGTACAAGAATATAACTACTATAATACGGCCCCCCTATGTACAGGAATATAACTACTATAATACTGCCCACTATGTACAGGAATATAACTACTATAATACTGCCCCCTATGTACAAGAATATAACTACTATAATACTGCCCCTATGTACAGGAATATAACTACTATAATACTGCCCCCTATGTTCAAAAGTATAACTACTATAATACTGCCCCCTATGTACAAGAATATAACTACTATAATACTGCCCCCTATGTACAAGAATATAACTACTATAATACTGCCCCCTATGTACAGGAATATAACTACTATAATACTGCCCCCTATGTACAAGAATATAAGTACTATAATACTGCCCCCTATGTACAAGAATATAACTACTATAATACTGCCCCCCTATGTACAGGAATATAACTACTATAATACTGCCCACTATGTACAGGAATATAACTACTATAATACTGCCCCCTATGTACAAGAATATAACTACTATAATACTGCCCCCTATGCACAGGTATATAACTACTATAATACTGCCCCCTATGTACAGGAATATAACTACTATAATACTGCCCCTATGTACAGGAATATAACTACTATAATACTGCCCCCTATGTACAGGAATATAACTACTATAATACTGCCTCCTATGTACAAGAATATAACTACTATAAAACTGCCCCCTATGTACAAGAATATTACTACTATAATACTGCCCCCTATGTACAAGAATATAACTGCTATAATACTGCCCCTATGTACAAGAATATAACTACTATAATACTGCCCCTATGTACAGGAATATAACTACTATAATACTGCCCCCTATGTACAGGAATATAACTACTATAATACTGACCCCTATGTACAGGAATATAACTACTATAATACTGCCCCCTATGTACAGGAATATTACTACTATAATACTGCCCCCTATGTACAAGAATATAACTATTATAATACTGCCTCCTATGTACAAGAATATAACTACTATAATACTGCCCCCTATGTACAAGAATATAACTACTATAATACTTCCCCCTATGTACAAGAATATAACTACTATAATACTGCCCCCTATGTACAAGAATATAACTACTATAATACTGCCCCCTATGTACAGGAATATAACTACTATAATACTGCCCCCTATGTACAAGAATATAACTACTATAATACTGCCCCCTATGTACAAGAATATAACTACTATAATACTGCCCCCTATGTACAAGAATATAACTACTATAATACTGCCCCCTATGTACAGGAATATAACTACTATAATACTGCCTCCTATGTACAGGAATATAACTACTATAATACTGCCTCCTATGTACAAGAATATAACTACTATAATACTGCCCCCTATGTACAGGAATATTACTACTATAATACTGCCCCCTATGTACAAGAATATAACTACTATAATACTGCCCCCTATGTACAGGAATATTACTACTATAATACTGACCCCTATGTACAGTATTATGAAGGATCTATTTCCTATAGTACAGTCCGCTCTCTCCTGCTCATGATCCATAAATACTCCTTAGTGATGGCATAAATGGTGCCAGGCTGCTCTGTGGGGTGATCCATCTGTTGCCACTTTCCTCTGCTCCATCAGGCTCAGTCGTCACCTGGCATGGAGAATGTGTCCGCTGATGCTCTGCTTTCCGTCTGCTGGTGGCTGGGGGTCCCAGTCCCCCCATTGGTTGCTTGCGTTTCACGCTGCCCAGGATCACACAAAACCCTGATTGTAGCTCAGTAGTGCAGGGATTGGAGAGACTGCAAGATTCATTCACAGAGACGGCGCACAGGACCAGAGGCGGCAGCATCCTCCCCAGGTAATCACTGCTAGACTTTACTGACGGGGTGGGGGGCTTATAATCCTATTATTACTGGGGGTACTCCAAGGCTTTGAACATTGGTTTTGCCTACAAATCTCTCAATCTCTTGTAGACCCAGAGATGTATCAGAGCTGAATTTATCACTGAACTCTATACAGTGCTGTGGGATCACTATCTAAGTTACCTGCAGTCCTATGTAAATACACTGTGGCCAATGGTCAATCAATAAACTCAGCTCTGCTACATGGAGTAGTGGAAAGTTCTGATGTATACACAGTATACAATGAGCTATACTGATATGTGATGTAACCTGCTATATGCTACTGCAGTTTGATGGCTGTTGATCCCCCCTTAGACAATGAGATATTGGGGGTTGTAGTATCTGGACAATGCATCAATGGGAACGGAATGATAAGACCAGATTTTTGGCTGCTGCTGTTGACCACCAGACAGACACAGATCCTTCTTTCCAGATCTTCTGCTGTTTAGGATTAAAATTTGCATTTTAAGCGACTCACAAAAAGAAATGATGAATTCAGCAACTTAGATCTATAATAATATGAGTGATAGACCTAATCTTCCCCTTTAAATCAATAGTAAACAATAAAAAAACTTTCTTAAAAGTTGCATCCATATCAAAATGTTATGGAAGAGTCACATTGTCCACATGCTGGCTGGAAGCACTGGGAGAAATTTTAGGACATGTTTTACTTCTGTCTCTTTAAAAAGCCAAGTACAGGAAGTTACTGGTTACATACAAGATAGGTTCTGTAGGTTTGTTCTTAAGTTGAATCTGTATGTAAGTCAGAACTGTATAGTTTATAATTGTAATCCCAGCCAGAATTTTTTTTGGTCTCTGTGACAATTGGATTTTAAAAATATTGGGTTGTCATAAGAACCAGGATTACCAATAAAGCTTCATTGCAGAGACCTTTTATAACACCTACAGCTGATTATTATAGCCTGCGGCTAAAGTACAGTGAATTACCAAAATCCAGAGGTCTGTCTGTAACTCGGGGTCGTCTGTAAGTTGGGTGTTCTTAAGTAGGGGACCGCCTGTAAAGGTTAGAGCTAGTTGTGCTGTGAGTAGAGTAGTCACAGCCCCGCCCATCGTTCTAGATTTTGTTACATTTGTATCTGGCAGGTCGCCAATGATTTGAAAGTTGCAACATTGTTGCAGTTCTCTGTGTATCAGTTAACCCCTGAGTCAATCCTAATACAGGTGGCTGTGGTTTGTATATTGTATGTATGTAGACTGGACATGTTGTGCATGCTCAGTCAATACATCCTTGGAGGATGCATGTCTTTAGAAGATCCTGAGGGAGTCTCTATAGGATCCCCCAGTTGTATGATAAAAGATCTTTCTAATGCTCAAATTTCTTTTTTTTTTTTTAACTCTATGATATCTGTTGCACAATGTGTAGCACCGCACATGACCAGTAGAGGTCACTGCTGATATTTAATAATTCACAGTCACAACAATGATAATTATGGGAGGTTTATATCCAGACTAGGGGGAACTATAGACTATATAATACCCAGATATTAGTGTACGATGTCTACTGAAAGAACTTCCACAAATATTGAACACAAAATCTGTTGATCCTTCAAATGAAAACATTTTTGGAAATTTCGGATGTGACCGAAAATTTGCTAAGTTTATAAATACATAAATACGTATATATACAGTCCCAGAAAGCTTGGTGTAAGCAAAGGGGCGGAATTCTACATTACAGGCAGTCCCCGGGTTATGTACAAGATAGGTTCCTTAGGTTTGTACTTAAGTTGAATTTGTATGTAAGTCGGTACTGTATATTTTATAATTGTAACTCCAGACAAATTTAAATTTTTAATTTTTTAAATTTTTTTTGGCTGTAAATGAGACTAAGGATTATCAATAAAGCTTCATTACAGAACTTCACCAGGGGTCACAGTGGGCAGGGGGTCTGTCTGTAACTAGTAGTCGTGAGTTGGGTGTCCTTAAGTAGGGGACTGTCTGTATTCCACACTCACTAAATTCTTACCTATACATTTATATCTGCTAGGTCTCCAGAAAGATGGCGGAGCCGGATAATTGGGTCCACTTGGGCCTGTATATCTACAATGACTCCAATGTGACTGGCACTGGAACCCCATCTGCAGGTAATTCCTCAAAATTGACACCGGAGCTATATTCTGATGGCAAAGGCAGTAGTAATATTTTTGGTAATTTTTGTAAAGCGGTCTCATATACAAGAACTACTGAACCTTTCTCCTGTGGGTCCCAGACCCAATTTTTGTATAGTTGACCCTATGTTGGGGTCTTGTTTTCCTATAAAATTGTAAAAACTCAATAAATACAGTTTAAAAAAAACAAAAAACCACTGGACCAAGGGAAATCTCAACCCCATATTCTTGGTGATACAGAGCTCCATATCCTCTCCAAGTCATACAGTTAAGGCAGACTATCTGTCTTCCTTAATACCTTGGGCTCCCCCTAGTGGTGGCTATAGATACATAATCCTTTATGGTGTGAAAAATCCTCATCCTCTATAAACACTAGTCGGCAGAAAAATATAGACCTAAAAAAGATACAATAAAACAAAATAATAGCACCACTATAAGGATTGGTGCCTCCTGGCGATGTGATTTTGCCATCTATGTTCTGTATTTGAGGTATTGCAGAGATAAAAGACCCTTGATCAGATCAGTAGTGAGGCCCCCACAAGATGATCTGATAAGATCAGATCTCTATACTTCTCTTGTTAAGACTTCCGGAGCTACAGCTTCAAAATCTGTAATTAGCTGCAAATGCCGCGGAGTGGGAAACCATCCAGATATTATCCAGCCACACAAGGGTTAGGGAGACAGATGCCTATTAGTGTTCTCAGCAGGCAGAGATACATGGAAGAGAACTGGCAACCAGAGAGTAACAGGACAAATTTTAAAAGAACTTAAATGGGAACTTATAATGTGCAACATAAAAAGTTTTTATCAAACCACACCCCATATTCCTGCCCAATCCCTATCCATACAAACCCAATCACAACCAGCTACTTTAATGGTGACAGCAAACAGTAATGATGACCCCCTTGGTCACCTCTACAAAATAGTGATACCCCTTTAAAGGGAACCTGCCTACACTAATCATATCTTTGAAATCTGCTATTATACTGCAGTACAACTATCCCTATATTGTTATTCCCCATGTCTGTACAGTTCCACAGTCCATTTGTAAAGTTGACTCACCATCAATCCATATTTTTCTAGCTCAGTTATGCCTCCAGTTTTCTAATTGACAATGGTCCTGCTTTCTCTTCATCTGCTCACCCAGCTCTGCAACCTTATTCATTATTGGCTGTGTGACCCACCGAAGAAAATTCCTGAGGGAGGAGTAAATGAGGAAATTGAGAGAGACCCTAGTGATATGTAAGTGCTGATGAGAAATCAGCTCACCCCTCCCTCAAGTATTCTCTTCAGCAAGAGGAAAAACAATGATAGGACTCACATGGGTTCATTTACATAGACGGTGAGTCAACTTTATAAACAGACAGACAGTGGAGCTTTTCAGGCATGGGGAATAATAATATAGGGATAGTTGTAGTGTTGTATGCTGTCACTTACTAAAAATATGTTTAAGGTTCCCTTTAAATTCCTCTACATAGTATTTCTGCCTTTTTATAATCAGAAGTTGCTTTTCCAACAAATCACAAAAAAAAAAAAAAAAAATCACAATTAGATTAAAAATAAAATTAATAATTAACATAATCTTCTTATATAAATCAAAAGTAAACCCATAGTATAACTTGCTTTCAAAAGTCAGATCCATGGAACAATTTCACAGATGATTTGCAAATTTTTTTTCTGACATCTTTTGCTGCTGTATCTAAAAAAGCTGAGTAAAGGGGAAAGCTATCCTGGTGAAAAGTTATGCTGAGAGTGGAGTAGTCACAACCCCGCCCATTTGTATAGATTTGTTACATTAGAATCTAACAGACTGCCAGTGTTTCAGAAATTGCAACATTTTTGCAGTTCTATGTGGATCAGTTAACTCTATAGTAAGTCCTAATGTATATGTGATGTTGGTGATTTTGCTGATTTTGCAGGGGGGCAGTGACCCACCCAGAAGATTTCTTATCTGTGACAAAGGATTATCTTGGATAATCAGCAGCACAGAGAATTTCAGAAGAGGAGATTGCCAATCTTATAAGGGGCAAACACATTTATTCATTTTGGATAAGAGTGTGCTGATTTTTTAGTGGGCAGTGACCTGTGAAGATGCAGATGCTTGTGGCAATGACCATTGAGTGTCTGTGAAGAGCGTGCTAATTAGTGATCTGTTCAATTTACCTGGGACAGGGAAAATTGTGATTAGTGTTGCATCTGAGTATTTCAGGTGATGAGTGTGTTTATTTTGCAGGGGAAAGTGACTTGTAGTAAGGGGAAAAAGGCTTAGTCGATCAGCAGCACAAAGTATTTCAGAAGAGGCATGTGCTAATCTTATAGAAGGCAGCAAAGCTCAGGATTTCAGAAGTCTGTGCTGATTTTGCAGGGAATAGTGACCAGCGAGGGTTGTCTGTGATGAGGTCAGTACCTTAAGAAACAATGGGGGTCATTTACTCAGGGCCCGAATCGCTCTTTTTCGTCGGGTTTTCCGAAAATTACCGATTTGCGCCGAATTGCCCCGCGTAAGTAAATTTTCCCCATTGTTATATGATCAGCAGCACAGAATGGGGCAGATTTACTTACCCGGTCCATTCGTGATCCAGTGGCGCGGTCTCCGTCGAGGATTCTGGTCTTCCGGCGATTCTCTAAGGTAGTGCGCCCGATGTCCACCAGGTGTCGCTGCTGCGCTGAGGTCCGCTGGAGTTCACCGTCCTATCTTGGGTGCTGGTAAGCGCGCGTCAAGCGACACATTTTTTTTAAAATTCCGTGGTTTTTCTGAATCCGTTGGGTTTTCCGACGGCCACGCCCCCAATTTCTGCTGCGTGCATGTCAGCGCCGTTGCACCACAATCCAATCGCGTGCGCCAAAAACCCGGGGCAATTCGCGTCAAATCGGTAATTTTCCGGAAAACCCGACGAAAAAAAGAGCAAATCGGGCCCTTAGTAAATGACCCCCAATGTTTCAGAGATTTTTGCTTCTAACATATGAAGATGGTGTTGCCTGAGACTGGGACAATTTGATGAGAAATAGTTGTAAAATAACATTGAGCATTTCAGTTGATGAGTTTTCATTTTGCAGGGGGCAGTGACCTGTGATAAAGGTGGAATCTTCTGAAAAAGGCTTAGTTGATCAGCAGCACAGAGTGTTTCAGAAATGGCGTGTGCTAATCTTATAGAAGGCAGGAATCAGTGTTGTGACTTTGCAGTGGGAAGTGACCTATGGGAATGAGTCGGGAAAAGGCTTATTTGATCGGCACCACAGATTAGTAGAAATAATCAGAAATAGTAGTGTAGTAGCACTGAGTGCACCAGGCGATGAGGTTGTTTATTTTGCTGGGGACAGTGACCCTGTGATAAGGGTGGCTTAGTTGATCAGCAGCACAGAGTATTTCAGAAGAAGTGTTAAATAGGACGTTGACCTGTAATGATGGGGTTGCCTGAGACAAGGACAATGTGATGAGGAATAGTGATGAGTAGTAACACTGCGTTCTCCCAGTGAAGAGTGTGTTGATTTTGCAGAGGGCAGTGACCTGTAAGGACGGGATTACCCAGGATCCTCCACTGTTGAGTTATGAGGTTTCTCTCTTCATACATAGAGATGAGTTCTCCTGTATACAAAATGACATTTTCGCCCTGTTGGTGTTTTTGTTGTGAAGGTTCGGGTAATCCTGTGACTTAATCGATGCCCGGTACGGCTGGATGCAGGATGAGTCACCAGCCCCTTAATCCGTCGCGCTGACAGCTCGCTATACGTCTGGCTGAGACATAACAATGCAGACCGCGCCGCCACGAGGTGTCCTTATTAAACAGCCCAATAAATGAAGTAGTTAATGCGTTTTTTATTAAAATCTCCTCCTGATTAGAAAACTCTGGTGGTGGAGGGGAGGGAAACATTTTTGATTGAGATTAAGGAAAGGGGCCTAAGGGCAATGAAAGAGGCTGTAATCTTAGTATCTCATAGCACGGTGATAGGATGAATATAATGACGTTTACAGTGAAGACTGACACAGTGGGGTTTATTTACTAAGGGTCCGCGGACGCACTTTTGTCGGATTCTCCTCCGTTTTATGGATTTGCCCCACTGTTACAGGTATTTAACTGGGGATTGTGTCGCAGGCAATCGGATTGTGGCACAGCTGCGCTGCTTTCATGCGACAGAAATAGGGGGGGGGGGGGGGGCATGCCATCGGATCAGACTGAGCGCAGGATTTAACTTTCAAATTACATGCACCAGGAAGAAGATGGTGAACCCTGTTGGACCTGAGGGGGGAAGCGACACATGCAGGATAGAAATTCCCTTTAATATATTTGTTCTGCTGTATACGCAGTAATACAGTGTATTTCAGGAGCAGAGTGATCTAATTTTGTAGGGGGCAGTGACTTGTGCAGATGAGTTACCTTGTGAGAAAAGAGAAGCTTATTGGGGAATTAAAAATACTTTTAATATCGTAAACAGGGTTGAAAAACATGGCTGCCCTGTTCTATAAGCAAACACCTGACCATGGCTAGTGCACGGTATAGACATGAATGTAGCACCACCCATGGTGAGGAGAGGAGCGTTTTTTGGACCCTTTAAGGGACTGTTTACCCATATAATGTCTGCTTGGTGCCCAGGAGATAAGAAGGGGCCGTACAACGATCTCCTCAGAACTCCAGTACAAAGCAGTGAGCAAAAGACACCTTAGGCTGTGGTCACACGTGGCGTTTGGAGCCCGTTTTTGGCGTTTTGAACGCATGCGTTTTTCATCAGTTTTAATTAAGATAATTGGGAAAAGTGGTCAAAAACTGATGCGTTTTTTAACGGACTGCTTAAAAACGGGCCAAAAATGGGTTCAAAACACCACGTGTGACCGCAGCCTTACTCTGCAATTATGGAGCTATACATTAGGGGCCCCCAGATGTAACTTTACTTGGGGCCACAGAAATCCCAAATCTTTCCCTAAATATCTGCACCATACATAAGGTTCTGCAACAATTCTGCTGATTTTCTTTGCTCAAAATTATAAGAGCTTTATGTTACAGGCCCAAAGCCTGAGGCTGCATTACTGTGATGACAACATGGGCCTGTGGTGCTGCCAGGGAAACGGTGTGGATCCAATTCGCCATCTAAATCCACACACGGCTTCTGTCTGTTAGGCCTGAGTTTGCTATGAGGCCCTATGATTTCTGTCTACATTGTCGCCATGGAGATAAGAGAGCCTGGGCCCATATAAAATGGCTGCAGGGGAAGAAGCTGTCGGCCATTTTAGCCTCCACATTAGACCATACATAGCTCATTTGCATATAGATTGGATTGGGGTCCGGGGGTCAGAATCTTTTATTTTGAACCCCCACTGGTAGCAGAATTTTCATATTTACAGTATTTTTAGATCTTTAATGAAGTTTCCTCTGATGATGGATCAGAAATCAAGGCTTGTGGCTTGTAATTAGTAAAAAGACTAATTATCCTAATGAGAATAGTTATTACTGTACCTATACACAGAGGGGGAGGGGAGCCGAGAACTGTTACAAAAATGGCGGCCATAGTGGTTGTCATGTGAACATGTTACAGACATAACCGTAGGGGCAAGCGGAGGCACTACAACTCTCAGCATGCCTGGATCATGCAGTGAGGATTATGTGGAAAGGGATTTGGCAACCAAAACACTAGATCAGAAGTAACCCATTCCCCGCCAGTGATATTCCCACTCTCTAAACTTATACATTTCAGTGATTTCCCTGTAAATTCCTCCAGGGAATAGATTAAAGTCTTCCGAACATCACAGCCAATTCCTGATAAATCCCATTTCCTATCACATTATACGCGGCGAGCGCATCCGTATACAGCGCCAGCTGCCAATGTGCACCCGCCGCAGCTACAAGTATTCCCTCCACAGATATAACAGGATGGTAAGTGTTCACTAAATAATAATGAAACAAAAGAAAATTTTATGAGCGACTAAATGGCCACCTGTGTCTATATAAGGACATCGGTCACACGGTATAACCTGGGGATCTCCTGTATATAATGATATATGTACAGCCGGTATAACCTGGGGATCTCCTGTATATAATGATATATGTACAGCCGGTATAACCTGGGGATCTCCTGTATATAATGTTATATGTACAGCCGGTATAACCTGGGGATCTCCTGTATATAATGATATATGTACAGCTGGTATAACCTGGGGATCTCCTGTATATAATGATATATGTACAGCCGCTATAACCTGGGGATCTCCTGTATATAATGATATATGTACAGCCGGTATAACCTGGGGATCTCCTGTATATAATGTTATATGTACAGCCGGTATAACCTGGGGATCTCCTGTATATAATGATATATGTACAGCTGGTATAACCTGGGGATCTCCTGTATATAATGATATATGTACAGCTGGTATAACCTGGGGATCTCCTGTATATAATGATATATGTACAGCCGGTATAACCCGGGCATCTCCTGTATATAATGATATATGTACAGCCGGTATAACCTGGGGATCTCCTGTATATAATGATATATGTACAGCCGATATAACCTGGGGATCTCCTGTATATAATGATATATGTACAGCCGGTATAACCTGGGGATCTCCTGTATATAATGATATATGTACAGCCGGTATAACCTGGGGATCTCCTGTATATAATGATATATGTACAGCCGGTATAACCTGGGGATCTCCAGTATATAATGATATATGTACAGCCGATATAACCTGGGGATCTCCTGTATATAATGATATATGTACAGCCGGTATAACCTGGGGATCTCCTGTATATAATGATATATGTACAGCCGGTATAACCTGGGGATCTCCTGTATATAATGATATATGTACAGCCAGTATAACCTGGGGATCTCCAGTATATAATGATATATGTACAGCCGGTATAACCTGGGGATCTCCTGTATATAATGATATATGTACAGCCGGTATAACCTGGGGATCTCCTGTATATAATGATATATGTACAGCTGGTATAACCTGGGGATCCCCTGTATATAATGATATATGTACAGCTGGTATAACCTGGGGATCTCCTGTATATAATGATATATGTACAGCCGGTATAACCTGGGGATCTCCTGTATATAATGATATATGTAGAGCCGGTATAACCTGGGGATCTCCTGTATATAGTGATATATGTACAGCTGGTATTACCTGGGGATCTCCTGTATATAATGATATATGTACAGCTGGTATAACCTGGGGATCTCCTGTATATAATGATATATGTACAGCCGGTATAACCTGGGGATCTCCTGTATATAATGATATATGTACAGTCGGTATAACCTGGGGATCTCCTGTATATAATGATATGGAGCATGCTGGTATAACATGGGCCCCATATATACGGTCACACAGCGGCAGGACATATTTATATAATGTAGCAGTGTGGAGCTGGTAAGTTTAGTATTTTAACACTAACTCAGTTTCTATGACAACACATGGAAGGTTCCTGCCTGCAGAGACTTTCTTAGTGTGGACGGAGGAGATTGTGTCCTCTCTGCCGGTTGATGCGCAGCCACAATGGAAGAAAGAGCCAAATTATAAAAGAGCAGAGAACATGACGGCACATAACAATGGGCAGTGAGTGAGCAGGTCTGGCAGGAATGAACATAACAATGGGAGGTGAAGTCAATTTTTGGGAGATTTTTGTTTAGGCTTCTCTGCTACACAGCCCTATATGGTCCTATATATACCTATATAGCGGTGTCCCATAAGGAGATTACAAGGTGTAGCCCTATTGAGATCACTGGTTACAGGAAATGCTGACAAGTGTTTGTTTTCCCTGCAGTGCCCCCGCAGGATACATTGAGTATTACCACCTGTGAAATAAAATCACAGCCTTTTACCAGTTTATACCACCATGGGCGTTTGTATTACCCCATCTTTACCCTAGACTACCAACAAAGCTTCACTACACTTGGCTATTGGGGGTATTTCTACTCCTTATTACCCTAGACTACAAAGACAGCTTTTATTAACCATCACTAACATCATCAATTGACTACCAAGAAAGCTTCTATTACCCCTATCTAGTCTAGACCACCAAGGAAGCCGATATTACCACTCAGTACTCAAGGCCACCAAGGAAGCCGATATTACCACTCAGTACTCAAGGCCACCAAGGAAGCCGATATTACCACTCACTACTTTAGACCACCAAGGAAGCTTATATTACCCTTCACTAATCGAGACCATCAAGGAAGCCGTTATTACCACTCACTACTCACGACCACCAAGGAAGCTTCTATTACTCCTCCCTACTAGATACCAAGGAAGCTTATATTACCCATCCCTACTATAGACCACCAAGGAAGCCGTTATTACCACTCAGTACTCACGACTACCAAGGAAGCTTATATTACCCCTCCCTACTAGATACCAAGGAAGCTTATATTACCCATCCCTACTATAGACCACCAAGGAAGCCGTTATTACCACTCAGTACTCACGACCACCAAGGAAGCTTATATTACCCCTCCCTACTAGATACCAAGGAAGCTTATATTACCCATCCCTACTATAGACCACCAAGGAAGCCGTTATTACCACTCCCTACTCGAGACCACCAAGGAAGCCGTCATAACCACTCCCTACTCAAGACCAGCAAGGAAGCTATTATTACCCCTCGCTACTCTAGCTAACAAAAGAAAGCTTTAATTACCCCCTTACTATCAAAATACATCAATGAAGCTTCATTTAACCCCTAATTACTCAAAAATTCCAAGATTCTATTACCCCATTCCCTCAATTACCTTTAATTACTATAGACCACCAAAAAAAGCTCCTGTTACCCCTTAATTCTCTAGACCACCAAGAAATCTTTTACTAGCACTCACTACCCCGGAGCAGTGAGGAATCTGTACTAGACCACCGATGCAGCTTCCATTTCCCCTACTACCAGCAAAGCTGAGTGTCGCAATGACGCCACTCATGGCCATAGACCAATAAGAATATTTATGTTAACCCCTTCACTAACACAGGTCAGCACGGTTGTCACCAGACGTATCCGAAACTACGGGGTTATTACTATCATCTACAAACATGGTGTGAACACAATCTTAACTTCAATTAGGGAACATCAAATTTTATCCCATTAAACTAGCATCCCCCTCAGGACTGATATGAAATGTCATTTCTAAAATTCCCTCTTTTAGTTGAAATTTCACCCCTTTATCTATAAAATAAAAAAAAACCTCCTTCGAAGCCATATGACAAAAAGCAAAGATTTGCTCGAGATGAGTCAAGTTTTTGGCTGCAGGGGGAGGGCCAAATAAAACGCCCCTATGTACAGTTCTGTAGCACCAAACATTGTGTCATATCAAAGATAAAAATCTCATCTTTTGGACTGCATCAGGACTTTTGTTCTGTGATCTACAGAACTGGAAATACAAGCAGAGAAACTTAAATTTTTTAATTTTAATTAAATTTAATTTACAACTTTGTCTTTAGCTGCCTGTGTCTCCGGTTCTGTAGACCACAGAACCACAAGCCTGATGAAATCTGATGAGATTCTTATCTTTAACATGACACCAGAATGTTTGGTGCTATAGAGCAGAAGATTGGGGCATCTGAAGCAACGTTGCCCTTGCAGTCTCTAAACTTGACTCAACTTAGGTAAAATATGACTCTTCTCTGCTCATTCTCACATGGCTTTGGAGATTGTGAAATTTCACATAAAAGAGGGAATTCTAGAAGGGACATGTCATCTCCTACCTGGGGGTTGGTAGATTAATGGGGTAAAATCTGCTGACAGGGTCCCTTTAAGTCACATTATTAATTAACCTAACTTTGAACTCGGTCCCTGAACGACCAACTTTCGAGGGGATTTCAGATGTCAACAAAAAATAGTAATTCCTGTTAATCGCCATTCCCTAGGTGTCCATGTGTGATGAGACGGCGCCGCCTGCTTACCAGCCGCTTATCTTCTATTTGTAGTGAGGATTAGGAAATCCTCCGGTGTTATTCAGGAGGAATTTTAGCTTTCCTTTATCTTGAAGAGGTCGACAAACATAACCTCATCCGAAAACAGAAAGATTCCCAAGATAACCTCCCCGCTGGGACATACTCCAAAATAACGTATTTTATATCTGACTCCACAGAGCAATTTCCAGGAACTCATCTCCACTAAGACTTATATATATATATCACTCCACAAACTACTGTGACTATATCAGAGAGAGGAAACAAGAGGGGGCAATACCAGAGCCACTGCTGTGACCTCTACACAAGCCCTACAGGGGGCAGTATTATAGTAGTTATATTCTTGTACATAGGGGACAGTAGTATAGTAGTTATATTCTTGTACATAGGGGACAGTAGTATAGTAGTTATATTCCTGTACATAGGGGGCAGTATTATAGTAGTTATATTCCTGTACATAGGGAGCAGTATTATAGTAGTTATATTCCTGTACATAGGGGCAGTATTATAGTAGTTATATTCTTGTACATAGGGGGCAGTATTATAGTAGTTATATTCTTGTACATAGGGGGCAGTATTATAGTAGTTATATTCTTGTACATAGGGGGCAGTATTATAGTAGTTATATTCTTGTACATAGGGGGCAGTATTATAGTAGTTATATTCCTGTACATAGGGGGCAGTATTATAGTAGTTATATTCTTGTACATAGGGGACAGTAGTATAGTAGTTATATTCCTGTACATAGGGGGCAGTATTATAGTAGTTATATTCTTGTACATAGGGGGCAGTATTATAGTAGTTATATTCTTGTACATAGGGGGCAGTATTATAGTAGTTATATTCTTGTACATAGGGGGCAGTATTATAGTAGTTATATTCTTGTACATAGGGGGCAGTATTATAGTAGTTATATTCCTGTACATAGGGGGCAGTATTATAGTAGTTATATTCCTGTGCATAGGGGACAGTATTATAGTAGTTATATTCTTGTACATAGGGGGCAGTATTATAGTAGTTATATTCTTGTACATAGGGGGCAGTATTACAGTAGTTATATTCTTGTACATAGGGGGCAGTATTATAGTAGTTATATTCCTGTACATAGGGGGCAGTATTATAGTAGTTATATTCTTGTACATAGGGGGCAGTATTATAGTAGTTATATACCTATACATAGGGGGCAGTATTATAGTAGTTATATTCCTGTACATAGGGAGCAGTATTATAGTAGTTATATTCCTGTACACAGGGGGCAGTATTATAGTAGTTATATTCTTGTACATAGGGGGCAGTATTATAGTAGTTATATTCCTGTACATAGGGGGGCAGTATAATAGTAGTTATATTCCTGTACATAGGAGCAGTATTATAGTAGTTATATTCTTGTACATAGGGAGCAGTATTATAGTAGTTATATTCTTGTACATAGGGAGCAGTATTATAGTAGTTATATTCCTGTACATAGGGAGCAGTATTATAGTAGTTATATTCTTGTACATAGGGGGCAGTATTATAGTAGTTATATTCCTGTACATAGGGAGCAGTATTATAGTAGTTATATTCCTGTACACAGGGGGCAGTATTATAGTAGTTATATTCTTGTACATGGGGGGCAGTATTATAGTAGTTATATTCCTGTACATAGGGGGCAGTATTATAGTAGTTATATTCTTGTACATAGGGGGCAGTATTATAGTAGTTATATTCATGTACATAGGGAGCAGTATTATAGTAGTTATATTCCTGTAAATAGGGGGCAGTATTATAGTAGTTATATTCCTGTACACAGGGGGCAGTATTATAGTAGTTATATTCCTGTACACAGGGGGCAGTATTATAGTAGTTATATTCCTGTACACAGGGGGCAGTATTATAGTAGTTATATTCCTGTACATATGGGGCAGTATTATAGTAGTTATATTCTTGTACATAGGGGGCAGTATTATAGTAGTTATATTCCTGTACATAGGGGGCAGTATTATAGTAGTTATATTCTTGTACATAGGGGGCAGTATTATAGTAGTTATATTCATGTACATAGGGAGCAGTATTATAGTAGTTATATTCCTGTACATAGGGGGCAGTATTATAGTAGTTATATTCCTGTACATAGGGGGAAGTATTATAGTAGTTATATTCCTGTACACAGGGGGCAGTATTATAGTAGTTATATTCCTGTACACAGGGGGCAGTATTATAGTAGTTATATTCCTGTACACAGGGGGCAGTATTATAGTAGTTATATTCCTGTACATAGGGGGCAGTATTATAGTAGTTATATTCTTGTACATAGGGGGCAGTATTATAGTAGTTATATTCTTGTACATAGGGGGCAGTATTATAGTAGTTAT
Organism: Engystomops pustulosus; assembly: GCF_040894005.1. Lineage (NCBI taxonomy): Eukaryota > Metazoa > Chordata > Amphibia > Anura > Leptodactylidae > Engystomops > Engystomops pustulosus. The sequence goes on from NC_092418.1 coordinate 16,708,894, forward strand.
ATTCCTGTACACAGGGGGCAGTATTATAGTAGTTATATTCCTGTACATAGGGGGCAGTATTATAGTAGTTATATTCCTGTACATAGGGGGCAGTATTATAGTAGTTATATTCTTGTACATAGGGGCAGTATTATAGTAGTTATATTCTTGTACATAGGGGGCAGTATTATAGTAGTTATATTCTTGTACATAGGGGGCAGTATTATAGTAGTTATATTCTTGTACATAGGGGGCAGTATTATAGTAGTTATACTCTTGTACATAGGGGCAGTATTATAGTAGTTATATTCCTGTACATAGGGGGCAGTATTATAGTAGTTATATTCTTGTACATAGGGGACAGTATTATAGTAGTTATATTCCTGTACATAGGGGGCAGTATTGTAACCCATAGATTCTAATATGCTTCTTGCAATGACAAAGTTTAAATTCATATATATGTCATCATCAAAGTAATGATGGTGCAGTGTAAAAAGTTCTCTTTAATACCAAACATTTTAGTAAAATACAGGTGCATTACTGGACATAAAATGGTTAATCCCCATATAATATTGGCCTTGGATGTTTTTGTGTTCCCTTCTGGATGTGATGTATCCCTGGTAACTGTAGATACTCTGTGATACGGGTTCAGATCTCCTGAGAGTTTATCACCTCAATATCTCATCTCACAAAATTTTATCTACAAAGACAAGTTTTCAATCTCTTGTACCATGTTGGTTTTGTTATATTAAGTTCAGGGGGGGGGGGGGGGTATTTGGCCTCATGAAGTCAAAAAGTACAAATTGAAGTAAATATCACAAACTTCTCAAATCCTCATTCATATCATCCGCTGTATCTGTGACAACCTGGTTGTTCTGTACAGGACGCGACTAAGATCTGAAATTTTAGTTCAGAATCTGATGATATTGAAGGCAATCGACCACTTTAGCAAAGTAACAGACCCCTACAGATACCTACCTGTCCTCCTCTTGATGTTGATCCCGACGTTTGACTTCACTAGTCTTGACACGCCTGGATCACCTATAAAACGGGTCGTGGTTTGGGGACGAAATGTCCACTGCTTGGAGGTGACATCACACAGGGGGTGTGCATAATTAGCAGCCCGGAGCAGGGGACGAGATGTCCGGTGCTCCGGGCTGCTAATTATGCACACCCCCTGTGTGATGTCACCTCCAAGCAGTGGACAGGTAGGTATCTGTAGGTGTTTGTTACTTTGGTAAAGTGGGAGATTTCCTGTAAATTTCCTCATTGTGAATTCCTGCTCGTCCACAAGAGTCTATAGACCATAAGACAGAAAATAATAGATTATTATCGATCTCTCCGAGGACAGGGATCAATGTGTCCCATTCTCTGGTAATTCTCTGTGTAAATGAAGATGGATTAAGGTCACATCTTCTGCCAGACACAAATATATTACACAATTATGTTTTCATTGTGTCATTACAATAGACATACAGGGAGAAAGGGTCAACTCTATTAATCAGGAATGAAAATTACACGTCAAATACATGGACATACATTACTTATCCTGTACTGATCCAGAGTTACATCCCGTATTATACCCAGAGCTGCACTCACTATTCTGCTGCTGGTGCAGTCACTGTGTACATACATGACATTACTTATCCTGTACTGATCCTGAGTTACATCCTGTATTATACCCCAGAGCTGCACTCACTATTCTGCTGCTGGTGCAGTCACTGTGTACATACATCAACATGGGGAGAGAAAAAGAACTGGACCGCACATCCACACATCACACAATGATCTAATGCCGCTAGGCTACATTATATAACGAACTCGAGGTTCTTAGTTACATTTTGATCAAATTGTATAAGCCCACCAACCACTTCACGGTGACCTCTTTATGGTGGGTCCCTACGCTATTTTGTGCAGCATCACATGGCGTCCACCCCCGCTGCAGCACAGCGCCGGCAGGGACCAAGACCCTTTTTTCCTGTTCACATGGTGCGGTGTTGCATGGCGTCCGCCGCTTCTGTGGTGCGGTGCTGGTGGGGGCCTGGGCCCGGAGCCATGGGGGCTATGCCCGCCAGTATGGGTACTGGGGGGCAACTGGGTCTTGGTCCCTGCCGGCGCTGTGCTGCAGCGGGGGTGGACGCCATGTGATGCTGCACAAAATAGCGTAGGGACCCACCATAAAGAGGTCACCGTGAAGTGGTTGGTGGGCTTATACAATTTGATCAAAATGTAACTAAGAACCTCGAGTTCGTTATATAATGTAGCCTAGCGGCATTAGATCATTGTGTGATGTGTGGATGTGCGGTCCAGTTCTTTTTCTCTCCCCATGTTGGTTGACTGTGTACATACATGACATTACTTATCCTGTACTGATCCTGAGTTACATCCTGTATTATACTCCAGAGCTGCACTCACTATTCTGCTGCTGGTGCAGTCACTGTGTACATACATGACATTACTTATCCTGTACTGATCCTGAGTTACGTCCTGTATTATATCCCAGAGCTGCACTCACTATTCTGCTGCTGGTGCAGTCACTGTGTACATACATGACATTACTTATCCTGTACTGATCCTGGGTTACGTCCTGTATCATACTCCAGAGCTGCACTCACTATTCTGCTGCTGGTGCAGTCACTGTGTACATACATGACATTACTTATCCTGTACTGATTCTGAGTTACGTCCTGTAAATCTTTTATTTTATATAAAAGTAAAAAACATAACACAAACCAAACATAATATACAATATATACAAAATATATACAATATCTTACCTGCTGGTCCAGCCCCATTCATACCTAGCAAAAATAATAACTTACAATACACCAAAATGAATAAACACCAAATACCACAACCCCCACCCAACCGATTATTACATCCTAAACCAAACCAATAACAAAACACAAGCCACACCCACAAATAAACATAAATGACCATAAATATACATAAACCCACCCCGCACTCTCTAATAACAAACCACCCCACACCCATTTATTATTATTTTTTTTTTTTTTTTTTTTTTTTTAAATATATATAATAACAAACACAGAATACACATAACACTACACTAAACTAAATCCCTCACCCGCACCCTCCCCTTCCCCCCAGACACTGGTCTAACGTCCAAAGTTTGCGTTAAGTAGTCCAGACCAGTGCCCAGGTCAGTTCATAAGTCCCACCACCATCACCCCCCTCCCAACCTAACGCTATGCCCCAAACCCCACTATATACAATATATACAATATATACAGTAATTACAACATAACATAAAGAAAACAGAATACAAATAAAGTCTAAACAACATCAATCCAAACCACATAAAGCCCAGGTTCGGCCCCTGCAAGCCCAACATCACTACATGCCCAGATACAAAACAAAAATCTACTGTGCAGCATCAGCCCAACACCAGGAGAGGAGATGACAGACTAAGGGACACTAAAGGAGAACCCCCTCCAAAGGAGAGAGGCCCTCCCCGTGCCCAGCCTCTCATACTCCAGAGAGCGCACCTTCACCAGGTCACCCAGAATGTTCCTAACCACCTCATCCACCGGGAGGATTTTACGCTGCGTCGAAACTAAGCACCGTGCGTTCCACGTGTGGTACCTGACCACTAGACTGACTAGGAATAACGTGCATCGGTCCCGGCCACCCAGGCCTCTGAGTGCTCCATAGGCCCACTCCGCATAGGAGAGACCGGCCAACCCGGGCCAATGGATGGAAGCGCCCACCCGGTTGTACACCTCTGTGTTAAAGGGGCACTGAAGCAGGAAGTGGTCCATGCTCTCCAGCAGGCCACCGCACTCCTCCCGGGGACAACCCCTTTCCTCAGAGCTCCTACACTTCAGATTGTCCCTCACACACAGCTTTCCATGGAAGCAGCGCCAAGTCAAGTCCCAAAACTTCAAGGGGATCCTGATGGAATTCAATAAACTCAAACCCACCCCCAGATCCCGACTTGGGCAATCCCTGAGGGCCAGGGGCTTCTGGAAATGGGTCAACAGAACCCTTTTGTCAAGGATTTTCCTCGACATGGTCCTGATCTCCCACATTCCCAGACCCCACCGGCGAATCACCTTCAGAACCGGGGTAGCGTAAGCCGGAAGATGCCCATGCGGTGTGCGAAGATCCTTCACTTGCCCTCCTGTCTCCCATTCCTGGAAGAAAGGCCGAAACCATCCCCTGCAGGAGTATACCCACGGAGGAGCCCTCTCTTTCCAGAGGTTTGCTACATTGATCTTAAGAAAGGTATTCACTAGGAACACCACAGGGTTGACCATACACAACCCTCCTTGTCTCCTCGTGCGGTAAGTAACCTCCCTCTTGATAAGGTTCAGCCTATTCCCCCATAACAGCTGGAAGAACAGACTGTACACCCGAGTCCAGAGGGGTTCTGGCAACATGCACACACTGCCCAGATAAATCAGTAACGGGAGCAGGTAAGTTTTGATCAGATTAACCCTTTCTCTGAGGGTCAAAGACCAACCCTTCCACTGGTCCACCTTCTGAGCGGCGATCTTAAGCCTGCCGTCCCAGTTTTGCATGGGGTAATCCCCCTGGCCGAATTCGATGCCGAGAACTTTGGCAGAGTCCTGGGGCCCTGGAAGAGTGTCCGGGAGATCAAAGCCTGGATCCCCCTCTCCCAGCCAGAGACTCTCACACTTATCCCGGTTGATCTTGGACCCAGAAACCTCTGAGTAGCGGTCAACCTCTGACATCACCCATTGCGCCTCCCCTCCCGAGGACACGAAAACGGTGACATCATCGGCATACGCTACCACCCTTAGAGTGGCTTCCGGTGCTGCCCGATCCATCCCGATTCCCACCAACGGCCCACGATCAACCCTCCTAAGGAATGGGTCAATCGCGAACACGTATAAAAGTGGGCTCAGAGGACAACCCTGGCGAACACCAGACCCGACCTCAAAAGAGCGGCCAATCCAACCGTTCACAAGCGGGAAACTCTCTGCCCCTGCGTACAAAACTTTCAGCCAATTGACAAACTCCCCAGGCAGGCCATACCTCAGAAGGACAGACCAGAGGTACTCGTGGTTAACCCGATCAAACGCTGTTGCCTGATCCAAGGACAGCAAGTACCCCTTCCAGTTACCAGCCCGGCCCTGCTCCACTGCCTCCCGGACACAAAGCACAGCACTAAATGTACTGCGGCCTGGAACAGAGCAGTGCTGGGTCCCCGAAAGGAGCCGGGGCGCAAACTGCACCAGCCGATTAAACAGCACCTTTGCCAAAACCTTTCTGTCCGTATTGAGAAGCGCTATGGGACGCCAGTTCTCAATACGAGATCGGTCCTTACCTTTTGACAGGATGATCAGGGCAGACCTCCTCATTGACTTCGGCAGAGCGCCCGAGGAAAGACACTCATTGAATACCTCAGTCAAGAGGGGAACCAAGGCGTCCTTAAAGGTCTTATAAAACTCAGATGTTAAGCCATCCGGACCTGGCGATTTCTTGAGGGCGAGCCCTTCAATCCCCCGGCTGACTTCCTCTTCACTGATCATCTCTGTCAAAACATCAAGAGAGGGGTCTACTCCTGGCTCAGGGACAGTTTCAGCCAGGAAATCCAACATCACATCCCGATCTAGATCCTTCCTGCCCAAGAGGTGCGAGTAGAAGGATCTGACGATCTCCAGAATCCCTGATCTGGACCTTTTCAGGGATCCCGTACTGTCAACCAGTCCCGTGACAACTTTACCATTCACTGACATCTTGCAGTTTCTGTAAGGGTCGGGCGAGCGGTATTTCCCGTAATCCCTCTCAAAAACCAAAGATGCGTGTCTATCGTACTGACACCTCTTCAGCAAGGATTTCACTCTGGAGATGTCCTCACGACTACCCCCAGTCGAGACGAGATGCTCGAGTTTCCTCCTCAGGCCCTGATACAGGCGGTACCTGTCCAGGCTCCTGAGGCTCGAGAGCTGGCGGAAGAATCTCGCCACCCTTTTCTTGAGCATCTCCCACCACTCTGACTTACTGCTACAAAGGCCCAGCAATGGTACCTGGCTCTGAAGAAAGTCCTCAAAGGATTGTCTGATCTCCGCTTCCTCCAGGAGAGACGAATTGAGCTTCCAGTAGCCTCTTCCCATCCGGGGGGTCTCTGTAACATTCAGAGAAAACAAAATTAAACAGTGGTCGGAGAACTCCACCTCAACAACGGACACTGCTGAAGAAATGGCTTCCTCCTTTAAATAAAACCTGTCTATTCTAGACCTGCAGCTACCCCTATAATAGGTGAACCCCGCGTGGCCTGGGGTGTGCCGGATGTGGACATCCACCAGGCGAGCCTCACTAGCTATGCTATTAAGAGCGACGCTATCATAAGTCAGCTTGTCTCTGGAACCTCCCCTATCCTGGGACCTCGTGACAGCATTGAAGTCCCCTCCAAAGACCACCTGCCGACTTGTAAAAAGGTAGGGCTTGATCCTCATAAAGAGACACTTCCTGTCCCACTTGGACTGGGGACCATAGATGTTAATTAGGCGAAGTTCTTGTCCCTTCATGAGGACATCCAGGATCAGGCACCTCCCCATTTCTAACTCAATAACTCGTCTGCATTCTACCGGTGCGGTAAAAAGGACCGCCACTCCGCTATACGGCTCGGCCGCAAGAGACCAATAGGAAGGCCCGTGTCTCCATTCCCTCTTAGCTTTAAACACGGCCGCCAAATCTGGCAGCCTGGTCTCCTGCAAAAATAAAATGTCGGCTTCAACACGGCCAAGAAAATCAAAGGCCGCAAATCTAGCCGCATCAGACTTAATGCTGGCGACATTAATGGACGCCAGCGTCAACGGAGTGGGTGCCGCCATCATGAGTGATTGAGTTAGACGGCTTTCTTTTTACCCATCTTACCACCACCCTCGGGAAATGAACACCCCCTTTTTAGACATATTGTGGTGTCCATCTCCCGCACCTCTGATGCTTCAGGGGCAGATCCAGGACCTGCCCCCTCATCCTCGTCTCCAGACTCTGGGCCAGTCTCCCCTCCTGAGGACCCTGACTCCCCAGGGAGAGACTCGGCACCCCCTGCAGGCTCCGCCACCTCTGGCCCTTCACCCTCAGCCCCTCCATCGGCAGGAGAGGCTCCATCCAGGGCCAGGAATCGATTTGAAAGTTCGACCAGCGGGGGGTCGGTTGCACCTTCCTTGGGTACCTTAGTCAGGGAGGGAGAAGATCTTACACCTCCCTTCTTTTTACCCTTTTTCTTCTTTTTGGCGCCACGCTTACGCTTTTCCTCTAGCCACGCCCTATTATCCTCGTCCATACTCTCATAATGGGAGGAGTCTGAGGACGTGGCACCTTCCTCTCTCTCGATCCTCCTGACCTCCTCATCCAGTACATCATCCCCTGGGGCCTCAGCGACAGGTGTGGTCTCCAGGACAGCGCCAGAGGTTGTCCCAGCAGCCCGAGACTCCCCCCGCTCTCTCTCCTGTTGACGCTTCTCTAGACGCCTTAGCTGGGCAGGCGTCTTTTTCCTGTCTTTCTTCCCTGGCCCCTCCATTCCTCCGCCTCTGCTAGTCCCCTCCCCAGCAGATTCAGCCTCATGGCTTTCATCCGCTGAGGCTGAGCCCGCATTAGCGAAGGAAAGAGGACAACGACTGTACGGGTGACCGAGATCACCACACAGGTTACACCTAATCTGCCCTGTACAGGATGCAGCGAGATGGCCGACACCCCCACACAACGCACACTTCTGCACGGTGCAGTTTGCGCTGAAATGTGTGGGGTCACCGCACCTGTGACACAGCTTAGGCTGCCCCCGGTAGAAGATCAGGATCCGATCCCTCCCCAGGAAGGCTGATGAAGGGATGTGGGCGACTGAGTTACCTGAACGCCTCAACTTTACCATGAAGGTCCAGGCCCCTGACCAGATACCAAACTCGTCTCGATTTTTCTCGGGTACTCCCAGTACCTCTCCATAACGATTCATCCAGGTCATGATGTCAAAGCAAGATAGTGATTCGTTACGGGTAAGAACAGTCACTTTCTTGAGTTCGCTCTGGCGGGACACTGCTTGCACAGCAAAGTCCCGCCACTCGGGCTCGTTGTATCTCAGCTCATAGTTGGACCAGAAGAGCTCAAGCCCCTCCGGCCGAACAAAGCTGACATCAAACTCAGATGTACCATAGGGATGGATCAAGGCAAAGATGTCAGCCGCCTTGAAGTCCATCTTCAGCAGCAGCTCAACTACCCGTGCCCGAGGGGGACACACATCACTGCCATGCCACCGAAGACGGACCACATTCCTACGGTTAGCACCCGGCCCGGTTGTCGGGAGCGACCATGGTGTCTCCCTGCCTCTTTGCTCTCGGAAGGCAGACAGGCCGTGCCTCTCTATCCAAAACGACAAATCAACCTCCTGCCCCGCTACATTGATCGTCCTTTCTCCCTTCTGTAAGGCCTGCAGGAGGCGCCGTTGCAAAAAGCCGTCCCCAGAGCCCAGAGACGAGGATGATGGACCCCTACTTCCCCCAGCAGCGACACTGGCATAGCTCTTAACGGGGGCCGCCACTGGGGGAGCAACCGGACCAACCCCTGCACCCATCACATTAACACTACCCACCTGCATGTTACACTCAGCCGCGCCACTCACACCCCCAGTCACTCCATCACCCACCCCCAAAGCTGGAAAAGATTCTCCACCATTCACACCCCCAGTCACTCCATCACTCACCCCCATAACTGGTAACGGTTCTCCACCACTCACACCATTCACATTATCCACCACAACATTACTGACTCCACTCACACTGGCTGGACCAGCAACAACATCAGGGGACATGACCACCTCCGCATCTTCAGGCACAAGGGACGGGGATCCCCCCGCAGAGCATCGCCCAGAGGGGACCACAACTCTTGTCACACCTGTGCCCTCCGCATCATCGGTAGCAGATGTTATTTTACTTCTCCTAGGGCTTGGTAACATTCGCCGCTGTTCTTTAGCCGGTGTGAGGCGCCGCTGATCTCCAATTTCCGTAGAATTCACATTATCCCCAACACCAACACAGAATAACACTTTTTGTCTGGGAGGTCCGGAGCCCTCAGCCTCAGCGACCCCTCCACACTGCCGCCGCCCCATAACCAAGTGATCAGCGGCAACAGCATGAAGAGGCGCCGAGGCACCGGAAGCTGCCACCAGTGCCGGGCTATCCCCCCCTCCCAGCGGGGGACGCACCGCAGCACTGGATTTTGATGTTATCGCCACTGCCGAGCCGCCCTGACTGTCCGGCCTTGCGGCCGATGCCTCCTCTGCTCCCCCACTGTTACCACAAACAGAGACGGAGCCCATCGCCACATCAGATGTCACACCTGTAATCTCCCTGCACCTTTGCACCGGGTCCACTGCAGAACTCGGGGGGGTTTGGGTAGCAGGGCTTGCACAGTGAGCTGACCCTGCGCTTTGCCCGGGGGGGTTTACAGGGAGGGGGGTAAAGATGAAACGTACCTCTTCTTGCTGCTTTGGCCTGGTCTTCTTACTCTTCCTCCGGCTGCTCCCCCCAGTGGCTTCCTCTGGGAGTTCGTCACCAAAAGAAAAGTTCTCCATGCGCACTGGGGACTCAAGCAGCCGGATCTCCGCCATGAGCGCCCCTCCCTGGCTGCCGGTGTCACTGTCCTCCCCCGAGCGAGGTGTTACTGCTGGCTGTCCTGCAGGGGGCGCACTGCACGAGGCCTGCTGATCTTCCTGCAGGCCGCCAGGTGGGAACTGCTGCTCGTTATCATCATCATCATCCTCCTCCTCCACCTGGCTTGCAGGCTGCAACCCCTTCAGCCTTTGCTCTCTGGTATCAGCCATTTCTGAAAATCTCTCATCATTTAAAAGTTTTTCTTTAAATGGACCGCTGTTATTACAAATAAAGTTCTTTCTCTTCATCAGCTTATCAATGTCAGCTTTAAGTTTGTTAATTTCACAATAAATTTCTGTTTTCCGTTTTTTTTGCGCTGTGTTCGCCCTGGCGCGGGCACATCGCAGCTCCTCCCGGAGCCTCCTGATGGTCTTAGTCGCCTCTTCATACTCACAGAGGTGGCTCTGGACCCGGGAGGCATAGGTGGACAAAGACTCCCGGGGCCCCTGCACCGCCCAGCCTCCCCCCGCATGGTCAGCCTTACCTCTGTGAGCACTCCGCTTCATGGCTCCAGCCCCGGAAGGACCGCTCTCACCCGCACCCACATCCAGGTTCTTAGGGTGTTGCTTCACATTAGACTCAGGGGGGGTGGGAGTCACACTGCTGCGACTCCTGGTGGACCGTCTCACCCCTGAGTCCTCCATCGCGCTGGCCGGTTGCTGTCCTCTCCTGCCTCCCGCCGGCCTAGACCGGGAAGCAGGAGCCTGGGAGTCGGCTCCCTCGCTCATCCCCAGGAACCCAACTCCCTCCCTGGGAGAGGAGAGAGCAGGCCCTGGGTAGGTAGATGGATCCTCCAGGAGCTCAGGAGCACAAGCACAGAGCAGCTTCACACACAGCCACACCCTCCTCTAACGAGGTAACCGAGGTAACCGCCTCCAGAGCTGCACTCACTATTCTGCTGCTGGTGCAGTCACTGTGTACATACATGACATCAAAGCTCCCAACCGTCCCGATTTTGACGGGACTTTCCCGTTTTTTTTTACCTCTGCCCCGCGTCACGGGCAGCAATGAGATTGTCACGGATTCTCCCCCCAGGTCCCGCTGTGTCCCGGCGCTGTGTCCGCATAGTAAATAGTTTGAAAGCCTGAACTCACAGTACAGAATGGCTTCTACAGACATCGGGCAGGGAATCCTTTTCAGAGAAGTGTCGGGCTTAGCGGAGAGCAGGGACCACGTTATCAGGTCTGATCAGTATCTGTCCATATATGGTCTCCAGGGCTTCCCCAGACACAAGCTCTTTATATAATTAAATTAAATAAAGTTTTGCCCAGGCTGAGATTCGAACCTGGGACCCTCTGCACCATAGACAGGAGCTTAACTAACTGAGCTATAAGCCCAGTGATACAGAGCTGAGGATTTCTGGTAACTAAGAAGTGTTATCTGCCAGTGTTACACTGTGACACAGACTAATGCACTGATATATAGAGAGGGATCTTCTCAGAGGTTATTATTGAGACTATTATTATTATTATAAATTTTATTTTTATTATTATGGAGATGATTATTAATAATGGTAAAAATAATAATAATAATCTCCATAATTATAATAATAATAGTCTCAATAATTACAATAATCTCTGAGAAGATCCCTCTCTATATACCAAGGCAGTAAATCTGTGTCACAGTGTAACAGTAGTCATAGTTCTTAGTTACCAAAATTCTACACCTTGTTAATTGCTGAGATTATAGCTCAGTGGGTTGGGGCACTGTGTCATTATTGTACATGGACACTGCAGGTTCTGGGTTCTAATCTCAATGAGGATAATATTTTTTTTTTTTTATTGAGATCATTTTTATTATTATAATATGGTTAACATTTGGGGCGTGGCCAGGGAGTGATTGGGGGTGTGGCTTAGGGGGATCGCCGCGGCACGCCGCCATTTTGTCCCTCTTTCCCTTTCACAAATGTTGGGAGGTATGATGACATTACTTATCCTAAGTTACATCAGTGTAACCAGACTCATGTACATCAGACTGTAGCATAACCCTGTACTAATGTCTGCAGGTCCTATGTTCTGTTGTGTACAGCAGGGCACAGATGTCGCTGTCTCTCTGTGACGTGTGACCTTATTATAGTAGTCATTGTATACAGGCTCCTGGTAGACTCCGAGCCGGTGTCTATTCACATGTCTGTGTGTAATATCATTAAGGAGGTAATTAGAGGACATAACAGGGAATATTATCTGTCTCCCTGCAGTGTGAGAAGTGATGGGAGAGAAGGAGATACAGCAGTAATTATGGGTGGGAGTTGAGTGGGGTCACTGGTATCTAACTGGCTTCCTGGTTCAAAAGCTAATAAGGAGTTTAATATCCCTGTACTGTGACATCACTGTGTGTATTATGCCCTGTACTGTGACATCACTGTGTGTATTGTATTATTCCTGTACTGTGACATCACTGTGTGTATTATCCCTGTACTGTGACATCACTGTGTGTATTATGCCCTGTACTGTGACATCACTGTGTGTATTATCCCTGTACTGTGACGTCGCTCTGTGTATTATCCCTGTACTGTGACGTCGCTCTGTGTATTATCCCTGTACTGTGACGTCTCTGTGTGTATTATCCCTGTACTGTGACATCGCTGTGTGTATTCTCCCTGTACTGTGACGTCTGTGTGTATTATCCCTGTACTGTGACGTCTCTGTGCGTATTATCCCTGTACTGTGACATCACTGTGTGTATTATCCCTGTACTGTGACATCACTGTGCGTATTATCCCTGTACTGTGACATCACTGTGCGTATTATCCCTGTACTGTGACATCACTGTGCGTATTATCCCTGTACTGTGACATCACTGTGCGTATTATCCCTGTACTGTGACATCACTGTGTATTATCTCTGTACTGTGACATCACTGTGCGTATTATCTCTGTACTGTGACATCACTGTGTGTATTATCTCTGTATCTCTGTACTGTGACATCACTGTGTATTATCCCTGTACTGTGACGTCGCTCTGTGTATTATCCCTGTACTGTGACGTCGCTCTGTGTATTATCCCTGTACTGTGACGTCGCTCTGTGTATTATCCCTGTACTGTGACGTCGCTCTGTGTATTATCCCTGTACTGTGACGTCGCTCTGTGTATTATCCCTGTACTGTGACGTCGCTCTGTGTATTATCCCTGTACTGTGACGTCTCTGTGTGTATTATCCCTGTACTGTGACGTCTGTGTGTATTATCCCTGTACTGTGACGTCTCTGTGCGTATTATCCCTGTACTGTGACATCACTGTGCGTATTATCCCTGTACTGTGACATCACTGTGTGTATTATCTCTGTACTGTGACATCACTGTGTATTATCCCTGTACTGTGACATCACTGTGTGTATTATCTCTGTACTGTGACATCACTGTGTATTATCCCTGTACTGTGACATCACTGTGTGTATTATCCCTGTACTGTGACATCGCTGTGTGTATTATCCCTGTACTGTGACATCGCTCTGTGTATTATCCCTGTACTGTGACATCACCGTTTGTATTATTCCTGTACTGTGACATCACTGTGTGTATTATCCCTGTACTGTGACATCGCTGTGTGTATTATCCCTGTACTGTGACATCACTGTGTGTATTATCCCTGTACTGTGACATCACTGTGTGTATTATCCCTGTACTGTGACATCACTGTGTGTAGTATTCCCTGTACTGTGACATCACTGTGTGTAGTATTCCCTGTACAGTGACATCACTGTGTGTAGTATTCCCTGTACTGTGACATCACCGTGTGTATTATTCCTGTACTGTGACATCACTGTGTGTATTATCTTTGTATTGTGACATCATACTGTAGCCACACCCACATCCTGCGATTCAGCTCTGTAAACCCTGTAACGTTTAGTTATGAGGCTGATTCTGATTTGCCGTCTCTCTCTCTCTCTCTGCAGTGTTCAGTAGAAGACAGGACCATGACAGCATTGTCCTTCCTGTGATTTTTGGAATCATATGTCTGGTGGGCACCATCGGTAACTGCATTGTCATCTACACCCTGACCAAGAAACCGAAGGGAAACCACAACATAGCGGACATCTTCATCGTGAGCCTCTCGGTGACCGACCTCCTCTTCTTACTGGGAATGCCTTTTCTGATCCACCAGTTATTGGGCAATGGTGTCTGGCACTTTGGGGCCACCATGTGCACCATCATCACCGCTTTGGATGCCAACAGCCAGTTTGCCAGCACCTACATCCTCACGGCCATGTCTGTGGACCGGTACCTCGCCACTGTCCACCCCATCCGCTCTTCTTACGTGAGGACAACCTGTGCGGCAGCCATGGTCATCCTCCTGTTGTGTCTCTGCTCTCTGATCACCATCATCCCGGTCTTCATGTACACTCAACTCATCGAGCTCCCGGACGGCAACGCTGGTTGTGGCATCATCCTGCCCAACCTGTCCATAGATATTTATTGGTACACGCTCTACCAGTTCTTCTTGGCCTTCGTCATCCCTCTACTCGTCATCTGTGTGGTCTACGTCAAGATCCAGAAGCACATCTCGTGTGTGGTGGTCCCTCTACCCCAAAGGAACTTCAGAGCCAGGTCCAAGAAGATCACGAGAACATCGGTGACTATCTGCTCCGCCTTCTTCATATGTTGGGCTCCATATTACATCCTCCAGCTGGTGCACCTCAAGGTTGAACATCCCACCACCATATTCCTCTACGCCTACAATGTGGCCATCAGTCTTGGCTACGCCAACAGTTGTATAAACCCCTTCATCTACATTGTCCTAAGTGATACCTTCAAGAGGCATCTGATCAAGGCGGTGTGTCCGGGGCAGCAGCAGAGGAGGGGTGAGCGGCACGCCACCAGCGAGGTCAGCCCCTCCGTCAGGATATGCTCCGTTCCAACTCAAGAGACCTCCTTAAGCATGATGTACTCCAACAACATAGACAACTACATCTCGCTGTCGGTTTCCGTCCCGTGAATGTACTAAGCTGCTCGGAGACAACACACCCCACCCCACCAGTTTTCGAGGACTACAACTCCAATGAGGGGAACATGTTATATCCTGGTTCTCCAGAGCCAAAATCATGCTGCTACTGTTGACTTCTGCTGTATCCTGTCCCCGATGAGGTCAGCAACTAAGATGGGGTCTGATGTTTGTGGGGCCAAATCAGGGCCAGCTCCAGTTTCCTGCAAATTTGGGATGCCAGCTGCTATGGGAAGAATACACCAATACTTTAGTCTTGGGGTTACAAGGTCACATGACCTACACAATGGCTGAATTGATCCCACTTTATGGGATGAACATACCCCTTTATGTGCCCTAAGGGAGTCAGATGGATGGATACGACCAATCAACTATCCACAGGATAGACCCTTCGTAGATTATTGTTGAGAAGATCGGCACTAGGCACCTCTTTAATCAGCTCTAATACAATATGGACATTTGTTTATGTTGTTAGTAGCAGCAGGACTGTTAAGAATTGATTTATTGCCTAGGATCACACAGCTGTGCTCTCTACAGCCAGTGTTATGCATGGTACCTGGAGAGATGTGTAATCAGACCTTTGTGTATGTTGTTAGTAGCAGCAGGACTGTGAAAATGGATTTATATTCCAGGATTGTAGCTTCTGCAAGTGCACTGGGGTCATGTCCTCACACTGCTGTGCAATGAACTTTCTGCACTGTGCTGCTCTATAGTCCCCCCTTGCTCTTAGTGTATTACTGTAGTAATCAACCAGGAGACAGGGCAAAGAGGAAGGGTTGTGTGGGCGGTTACACAATCCTGAACTGTACAGCCTGGGCAATAAGTAACATTGTCTACTGTCTATAGAGAGCCCAGAGCACAGCAGTGTGAGGACATGCCCTCAGTACAATCCTGGCATATAAATCCAAATATCACAGTGCTGCTGCTAAAACAACATACAGAAAGCTATGATTACACATCTCTCCAGGGACAATACCAAAAACTGGCTGCAGAGGGCACAGAGCACAGCAGTGTGAGGACACACCCCCAGTGCTACAATCCTAGAATATACATCCATATATCACAGTCCTGCTGCTACTAACAGCACAAACAAAGGTCTGATTACACATTTCTCCAGGGACAATACATCACACTGTCTGCAGTCAATATGTATACAGTAGATGTGTCCAAATGTTGGTTCCCCTCTCCCTGGGACAGAATCCGTGCTTGTCCTCTCTGCAGAGCAGGTTACACAATGTACATGTTACCCCCTGCGGTCTATGAATGTAGGCGGAGCGCCATTTATATATTGTGTCAATATGAAGGACCTTATTTTGCAATTATATTGCAGTTCTTACAGGACCTGTGACATCCGCACACGGGCACCGCAGGTGTCGCACGGTAACGCCGCCATCTCTGTATTATTCTCTATGCCACATTATAACATAGCGTAACAATGGACGGGTGAAGCGTGGGCGGCAGGCAGGACTGTGCGCCTTTTGTCTTACGGGGTGATGATTGATCGATCCGCTTCTCATTTTATATGGAAATAAAAGAAATATGATGAATTGGACGACGCGAGAAATCGTATTTGATATCCATTCTGTGATCTACATAGCCAGAATAATGGTTTGGGGGGGGGGGGCGCATCACAACGCCCCGCTCGCCTTTAGTAATGGGTTCCTGGGGTCACGTCAGTCCATGACAAGCACCAAGGCCACTGCCATCCCAGTCTTTCACAGTCTCAGTCATTTGTGGAATTCTATTCATGAACCAGGAGGCTCAGGATGAGCAAAGCAGTAATTTCTAATAAGATGAGATCATTTACATTTCATTCCTTTTGTTATCCAGCAAAGAAAGGGTTACAACTTGTTTATGTCGATGGTAAAGGTAATTATAGCCCTGAAGAGGCGACGTGGCATAAAGTGGCACCCGTCTGTGTAATTACCCTCCCCTTACATGCATGTATTCTTGGTTTTGTGATACACAAAAGCCTCTAGACAACGGGAAGAGACGGTCAAGCTGATTCACCAATATCTGATGCATCTCTACAGGATACAAGTGTATAACGAGAGGGACGTACACATGAAAATCACATATACTAAGTGCCAGGTGCAAGTACAAAGCACTAAGAGAATCAAGTTGCTTAAAGGGGACCTTCCTCTATCTTTACCAACAACAATTCTTTGCCTCCTTTAATAGAGGACACTCCACTGATTTCAGCGCAGTTAGAATTATTTCTCTAGCCCCCACTATCCACGAGAAATCACTACCTATAATTTTGCACCCCCCAATGCGCTAACTTGGGTGACTACTCTCAGGTGGGCGGAGCCAGACTTTCTGCCCCCGCTAAGTAGTTGATTGCTCGGGAACGGAGTGTGCTAGAGAAAAAATTCCAACTGCGCCGGAATCAGTGGATTGGGATCTATAAAAGGGTCATGTAAAGAGCAGATCCAGGAGACACAGCAAAGTATTAGAGGGTTGATCAAACTCTTGATAACAGAATTCTACATAACGAAACTTTGTAACACAACCAGAGGAGTGAGATTTATGCTGCTCACAGAAGGGGCGTCTAGACTCCCAGCTCCTGGGACATGGATGCCATTTAAGAAGCCCTTGGTGCCCTGGCGTCCTGATCGTCTATACCTACAGCTATACGAGGTAAGTTAATAAAGTTGTATTGTTGAGAGTTCTACTTTTCTCTCTGCCAGATCTATCCATCTTTGTCATGGCATCGTGCCACCCTCCCGGCTCTGGGTGACCTTTCCTTCACTGCCAAGGACTGAAATCTGAAAATCGGACATTATTAGCATTTCTGTCAGGAGTGTGAGTGACGTGTAATATAGAGATAGAGGCTTATCTGATCCTGCAAGGGTTACTGGGAGACTGTCCATGGCGCAGCACCCGGGCATGGAAATTACTGCCATCTACTATCCCACAATCATTTCCTCTCCTGCCAGTCAGACTAAGCACAGAGTACATGTCATACAGACCTATTACATTACATGTCATACAGACCTATTACATTACATGTCATACAGACCTATTACAGTACATGTCATACAGACCTATTACATTACATGCCATACAGACCTATTACATTACATGTCATACAGACCTATTACATTACATGCCATACAGACCTATTACATTACATGCCATACAGACCTATTACATTACATGCCATACAGACCTATTACATTACATGCCATACAGACCTATTACATTACATGCCATACAGACCTATTACATTACATGCCATACAGACCTATTACATTACATGTCATACAGACCTATTACATTACATGTCATACAGACCTATTACATTACATGTCATACAGACCTATTACATTACATGTCATACAGACCTATTACATTACATGTCATACAGACCTATTACATTACATGCCATACAGACCTATTACATTACATGTCATACAGACCTATTACATTACATGCCATACAGACCTATTACATTACATGTCATACAGACCTATTACATTACATGCCATACAGACCTATTACATTACATGCCATACAGACCTATTACATTACATGTCATACAGACCTATTACATTACATGCCATACAGACCTATTACATTACATGTCATACAGACCTATTACATTACATGCCATACAGACCTATTACGTTACATGTCATACAGACCTATTACATTACATGTCATACAGACCTATTACATTACATGTCATACAGACCTATTACATTACATGTCATACAGACCTATTACATTACATGCCATACAGACCTATTACATTACATGCCATACAGACCTATTACGTTACATGTCATACAGACCTATTACATTACATGCCATACAGACCTATTACATTACATGCCATACAGACCTATTACATTACATGTCATACAGACCTATTACATTACATGCCATACAGACCTATTACGTTACATGTCATACAGACCTATTACATTACATGCCATACAGACCTATAACATTACATGCCATACAGACCTATTACATTACATGCCATACAGACCTATTACATTACATGCCATACAGACCTATTACATTACATGTCATACAGACCTATTACATTACATGTCATACAGACCTATTACATTACATGTCATACAGACCTATTACATTACATGTCATACAGACCTATTACATTACATGTCATACAGACCTATTACATTACATGTCATACAGACCTATTACATTACATGTCATACAGACCTATTACATTACATGCCATACAGACCTATTACGTTACATGTCATACAGACCTATTACATTACATGCCATACAGACCTATTACGTTACATGTCATACAGACCTATTACATTACATGCCATACAGACCTATTACGTTACATGTCATACAGACCTATTACATTACATGCCATACAGACCTATTACATTACATGTCATACAGACCTATTACATTACATGTCATACAGACCTATTACATTACATGTCATACAGACCTATTACATTACATGTCATACAGACCTATATGGCCACATGATAAAGCCCTGAATGCCTATAGCCTCACAATGACGCCATCATATGGTGCTATAATGCAGCCATATAGAATCGCAATGCTGCCATATGATACCACAGAGCAGCCATATATCTTTACACAGCAATCATTGTGCTGCCATGCTACCATATGAAGGGAAGGGATTGGATGAGGAAGATTTAGGTGAAACAATTCTATATAACATAACCATCAATGTTATTTAGGTGTAAAAAGACTTCTAGACCCTTCTTGAAGCTCTGTAGTGCCATAATACCGCCATATGGCTCCACGATGCCGCCATATACCATCACAAAGCAATCACATAATGCTGCAATATTGTCATGTTACCAGAGCCATCTTGTAGTGCCATAATGCCGCCATATAGCATCACAATGCTGCCATATGATACCACAGAGCCATCTTGTAGTGCCATAATGACGCCATATAGCATCACAATGCTGCCATATGATACCACAGAGCCATCATGTAGTGCCGTAATGCCGCCATATAGCATCACAATGCTGCCATATGATACCACAGAGCCATCATGTAGTGCCATAATGCTGCCATATAGCACCCCATAGCTGCCATATGATACCACAGAGCCATCATGTAGTGCCATAATGCCGCCATATGGCACCCCAAAGCTGCCATATGATACCACAGAGTCATCATGTAGTGCCGTAATGCCGCCATATAGCATCACAATGCTGCCATATGATACCACAGAGCCATCATGTAGTGCCATAATGCCGCCATATAGCACCCCAATGCTGCCATATGATACCACAGAGCCATCATGTAGTGCCATAATGCCGCCATATAGCATCCCAATGCTGCCATATAATACCACAGAGCCATCATGTAGTGCCATAATGCCGCCATATAGCATCCCAATGCTGCCATATGATACCACAGAGCCATCAAGTAGTGCCATAATGCCACCATATAGCATCACAATGCTGCCATATAATACCACAGAGCCATCATGTAGTGCCATTATACGGCCATATAGCACCGCAATGCTGCCATATGATACCACAGAGCCATCATGTAGTACCATAATGCCGCCATATAGCACCCCAATGCTGCCATATGATACCACAGAGCCATCATGTAGTGCCATTATACGGCCATATAGCACCGCAATGCTGCCATATGATACCACAGAGCCATCATGTAGTGCCATTATACTGCCATATAGCATCACAATGCTGCCATATGATACCACAGAGCCATCATGTAGTGCCATAATGCCGCTATATAGCACCCCAATGCTGACATGTGTTCTCACAGAAACATCATGCCGCCACATGAGCCCAGAGAGCCACCATGTATCATATACCGTCACAATCCTCCGCACACCCTGACACCCCACCCCAGGTCCTGATCGCCCTGAAGTTTTCAAGCCAAAAACAAAGTTTGCAAAACAAAACTTCCGATCTTGCAAAAAGCGGCCACTTAATATTCCGTCCTGCGGCTGAGTCCTCCGATTATTTAGCGCCTTTGTTCCTTGTCTGTGATTTTCTGTATGAATTGGAATAATTACAGAGAGCGGCAGCACAATGGCGGGAATTAACACCGGAGCGTCACTTCCCCGTCTGCAGCTGAGGAGAGGATGAGGGGGGTGGTAGTCATCTTATGCGACAGGTTCAAGTGCCGCCATCTCGTACTCCGGATATTAACCCTTTTACCAACACAAAACCTTCAAGTGGAAATCTGATTACTTTTACCAGTACTTGAAACTTTGCTAAGAAAACTCCAGAAAATTCTAGGAAATATCTAGTGCTGAAACTTCTCGGAGCTTTCTGTTACCCAAATCACCAGCTGCCGTCTGTATGGTCACAGAACTGTGTTGCAATACCAGACATATCCACTTGAAAGGGGTGGTGCAGTTTCCACCCGGGTTCCATCTGGACAAGCACAAGCTCATTTCTCTAAATTCCCCGTTACAATACAGATTACTGTCTGGTATCCAAATCACCAGGAGCAATCTAGTGCCAATATATGTTGGAACTGCCTAGTGCTGGAATTGTCCATTGCCCAGATTTCTATGAACTGTCTAGTGTATAGGAGCTGTCTACTGCCAAATTACAAGACTTCTAGGAACTTCTCAGTAAATCTCAATAAAATCTCTTGGAATTGACCAACAACGTAACTTCTAGGAGCTGTCCAGTGCCGGAATCTCTAGGAGCTGTCCGGTGCCGAAATCTCTAGGAGCTGTCCAGTGCCGGAATCTCTAGGAGCTGTCCGGTGCCGGAATCTCTAGGAGCTGTCCGGTGCCGGAATCTCTAGGAGCTGTCCGGTGCCGGAATCTCTAGGAGCTGTCCGGTGCCGGAATCTCTAGGAGCTGTCTGGTGCCGGAATTTCTAGGACATGTCCAGTGCTGACCTCTCTAGGACCTGTCCGGTGCTGAAATCTCTTGGACCTGTCCAGTGCCGGAATCTCTAGGACATGTCCAGTGCCGGAATCTCTAGGACATGTCCAGTGCCGGAATCTCTAGGACATGTCCAGTGCTGACCTCTCTAGGAGCTGTCCGGTGCTGACCTCTCTAGGAGCTGTCCGGTGCTGACCTCTCTGGGAGCTGTCCGGTGCTGACCTCTCTGGGAGCTGTCCGGTGCTGACCTCTCTGGGAGCTGTCCGGTGCTGACCTCTCTGGGAGCTGTCCGGTGCTGACCTCTCTGGGAGCTGTCCGGTGCTGACCTCTCTGGGAGCTGTCCGGTGCTGACCTCTATGGGAGCTGTCCGGTGCTGACCTCTATGGGAGCTGTCTGGTGCTGACCTCTATGGGAGCTGTCCGGTGCTGACCTCTCCAGGATCTGTCCAGTGCTGAAATCTCTAGGACCGGTCCAGTGCTGAAATCTCTGGGTGCCGCCCAGTGATGAAGTGTCTCAGTGCTGAAATATCCTGGTGCTGTCCAGTATAGGGGTCCAGTGGGCAATGACCACAGGGTCCGTGGCCATATCTGCTGATCCAAACAGGGTTCTGGAGTCTGTAGAGTTGCAGCCGTCAGAGCCAAATATCCCTAAAAGTGATGGCACCACCCAAGTACATGAGCGCTAAGTGATGACCATCATACAGCGCCTGGTCCATGGCTGCGAACCTAACGGCAACGCTATTCCCAGCGACAAAAATCCATACGTTGTAAAAATGGGGGCAAGTGTCTAGAGGGAGGTCCTAATCCTTACAGGAAACCATCAAAATTCCCCAGGGGTGCTTACTTATAGATCCAGCCACTGTGCCTGTGGTCTTTTATTACATCTGTTATCCAGAGCCCATCCATGTTCTAGCTTCATAGACTGTTACACTGTGCAGAAGCACTTCTCCCCTCCCATCATGTGAGATTTCATTGGAAAGATGGAAACTGAGAGGCAGTGTAACAGCCTGGGAAGCTACAACACAAAGGGGGCTCTGGTAAAGCACCCCCACCCCAGAAGTCCACCTGGCTCATTAGCATAATACTAAAAGTTGCTTTTAGAAGGAAGGAGGCCATGGATAACACATAGAAGAAGATACCACAGTCCCAGTGCCTGGAGCTATGGGTAAGTGTCCCTGGTTTATCAGGATGGAGGCTGATAGGAGATTTCCTGTTATCTTTGATTCACAGCGCCAGCTTTGGCAGACAAAAACGTAACAAAATTGTTGGTGATCCATATTTTTTACATTTTCCATTTAAAAAAATTACTAAAGAAAAAAAAGATTTCTTTTCGCTATAATTGTGTGGTTCTGCAAAGAAAATGTAACATGTGATCTTAAAAGCAAAACCTGCAACACACAAGGGCTGAATATATAATATATTTACAATATGAAAAATGGAACAACGCCACAAAGAAAAATAATGTAACACAAAAGATGAAATCTGAATGGAGGAGAAGTACTCAACACGCGTCAGGAAGCAGCCGGAGAACGTAAGAAGCAGAGAGAGAACACAATCACATTCATAACACAGAGGTAAGTACCATCACTACATGCATCACATACACAGACACCAAAGAGCACTTACCCAATAGTGACCCTCTACACACACCCATAATATCTAAGGGGGGCTGTAAGTGTGACACAGGGTGCAGTCACTGTACATACATGACATTACTTATCCTGTACTGATCCTGAGTTACATCCTGTATTATACCCCAGAGCTGCACTCACTATTCTGCTGCTGGTGCAGTCACTGTGTACATACATGACATTACTTATCCTGTACTGATCCTGAGTTACATCCTGTATTATACTCCAGAGCTGCACTCACTATTCTGCTGCTGGTGCAGTCACTGTGTACATACATGACATTACTTATCCTGTACTGATCCTGAGTTACATCCTGTATTATACCCCAGAGCTGCACTCACTATTCTGCTGCTGGTGCAGTCACTGTGTACATACATGACATTACTTATCCTGTACTGATCCTGAGTTACATCCTGTAAATCTTTTATTTTATATATAAAAATGAAAAACATTACAACAATAAACATAAATCAAGCCATAACTTCTGGCAAAACAAAACAATAATAATAACAAAACAATAATACAAACTAAAAGAGTCTTACGAAAATCTCCTGGCCCAGCCACACACACACCACACAATCAGCATTATAAAACAAAACCTTCACCCAATCCCACCACCTAATATTTTTTTTTTTTTTTTTTCTTTTCCCCATAAATAACTAAAGAATGCACAGCAAAAAAAAGACAAACAGGAAATAAAAAACATTAAATATTAAATATAACTAACTAAATCCCACGCCCATCACCCTCCCACCCAGACACTGGTCTAACGTCCAAAGTTCGCGCTATATAGTCCAGACCAGTGCCCAGGATCATAAAGTCCAAGTCCCGTCCACCCCCCTCCCAACCTAACACCCTAACACCAACACCCCAAAACCAACCAAGCTATATACACATTAACTATAACTACATAAATACACACTGTACACAAAATACAAACACATTAAACATATCAACATATAACAAACCAACCACACAAAGCCCAGGTTCGGCGCCTGCAAGCCCAACATCTCTATAACCTCAGATACAAAACAAAAATCTACAGTGTCAGCTTCAGCCCAACACCAGGAGCGGAGATGACAGACTAAGGGACACTAAAGGAGAACCCCCTCCAAAGGAGAGAGGCCCTCCCCGTGCCCAGCCTCTCATACTCCAGAGAGCGCACCTTCACCAGGTCACCCAGAATGTTCCTAACCACCTCATCCACCGGGAGGATTTTACGCTGCGTCGATACTAAGCACCGTGCGTTCCACGTGTGGTACCTGACCACTAGGCTAACTAGGAATAACGTGCAGCGGTCCCGGCCACCCAGGCCTCTGAATGCTCCATAGGCCCACTCCGCATAGGAGAGACCGGCCAACCCGGGCCAATGGATGGAAGCGCCCACCCGGTTGTACACCTCTGTGTTAAAGGGGCACTGAAGCAGGAAGTGGTCCATGCTCTCCAGCAGACCACCGCACTCCTCCCGGGGACAACCCCTTTCCTCAGAGCTCCTACACTTCAGATTGTCCCTCACACACAGCTTTCCATGGAAGCAGCGCCAAGTCACGTCCCAAAACTTCAAGGGGATCCTGATGGAATTCAAAAGACCTAAACCCACCCCCAGATCCCGACTTGGGCAATCCCTGAGGGCCAGAGGCTTCTGGAAATGGGTCAACAGAACCCTTTTGTCAAGGAGTTTCCTCGAGATGGTCCTGATCTCCCACATTCCCAGACCCCACCGGCGAATCACCTTCAGAACCGGGGTAGCATAAGCCGGAAGATGCCCATGCGGTGTGCGGAGATCCTTCACTTGCCCTCCTGTCTCCCATTCCTGGAAGAAAGGCCGAAACCATCCCCTGCAGGAGTATACCCACGGAGGAGCCCTCTCTTTCCAGAGGTTTGTTACATTGATCTTAAGAAAGGTATTCACTAGGAACACCACAGGGTTGACCATACACAACCCTCCTTGTCTCCTCGTTCGGTAAGTAACCTCCCTCTTGATTAGGTTCAGCCTATTCCCCCATAACAGCTGGAAGAACAGACTGTAGACCCGAGTCCAGAGGGGTTCTGGCAACATGCACACACTGCCCAGATATATCAGCAATGGGAGCAGGTAAGTTTTAATCAAGTTCACCCTTTCCCTGAGGGTCAAAGACCAACCCTTCCACTGGTCCACCCTCTGAGCGGCAATCTTAAGCCTGCCATCCCAGTTTTGCATGGGGTAATCCCCCTGGCCAAATTCGATGCCGAGAACTTTGGCAGAGTCTTGGGGCCCTGGAAGAGTGTCCGGGAGATCAAAGCCTGGATCCCCCTCTCCCAGCCAGAGACTCTCACACTTATCCCGGTTGATCTTGGACCCAGAAGCCTCTGAGTAGCGGTCAACCTCTGACATCACCCATTGCGCCTCCCCTCTCGAGGACACAAAAACGGTGACATCATCGGCATAAGCTACCACCCTTAGAGTGGCTTCCGGTGCCGCCTGGTCCATCCCGACTCCCACCAACGGCCCACGATCAACCCTCCTAAGGAATGGGTCAATCGCGAACACGTATAAAAGTGGGCTCAGAGGACAACCCTGGCGAACACCAGACCCAACCTCAAAAGAGCGGCCAATCCAACCGTTCACAAGCGGGAAACTCTCTGCCCCTGCATACAAAACTTTCAGCCAATTGACAAACTCCCCCGGCAGGCCATACCTCAGAAGGACAGACCAGAGGTACTCGTGGTCAACCCGATCAAACGCTTTTGCCTGATCCAAGGACAGCAAGTACCCCTTCCAGTTACCAGCCCTGCTCCACTGCCTCCCGAACACAAAGCACAGCACTAAATGTACTGCGGCCTGGAACAGAGCAGTGCTGGGTCCCCGAAAGGAGCCGGGGTGCAAACTGCACCAGCCGATTAAACAGCACCTTTGCCAAAACCTTTCTGTCCGTATTGAGAAGCGCTATGGGACGCCAGTTCTCAACACGAGATCGGTCCTTACCCTTTGACAGAATGATCAGGGCAGACCTCCTCATTGACTTCGGCAGAGCGCCCGAGGAAAGACACTCATTGAATACCTCAGTCAAGAGGGGAACCAAGGAGTCCTTAAAGGTCTTATAAAACTCGGATGTTAAGCCATCTGGACCTGGCGATTTCTTGAGGGCGAGCCCTTCAATCGCCCGGCTGACTTCCTCTTCACTGATCATCTCTGTCAAAACATCAAGAGAGGAGTCTACTCCTGGCTCAGGGACAGTTTCAGCCAGGAAAGCCGACATCACATCCCGATCTAGATCCTTCCTGCCCAAGAGGTGTGAGTAGAAGGATCTGACGACCTCCAGAATCCCTGATCTGGACCTTTTCAGGGATCCCGTACTGTCAACCAGTCCTGTGACAACTTTACTACTCACTGACATCTTGCAGTTCCTGTAAGGGTCGGGCGAGCGGTACTTCCCGTAATCCCTCTCAAAAACCAAAGATGCGTGTCTATCGTACTGACACCTCTTCAGCAAGGATTTCACTCTGGAGATGTCCTCACGACTACCTCCAGTCGAGACGAGATGCTCGAGTTTCCTCCTCAGGCCCTGATACAGGCGGTACCTGTCCAGGCTCCTGAGGCTCGAGAGCTGGCGGAAGAATCTCGCCACCCTTTTCTTGAGCATCTCCCACCACTCTGACTTACTGCTACTAAGGCCCAGCAATGGTACCTGGCTCTGAAGAAAGTCCTCAAAGGATTGTCTGATCTCCGCTTCTTCCAGGAGAGACGAATTGAGCTTCCAGTAGCCTCTTCCCATCCGGGGGGTCTCTGTAACATTCAGAGAAAACAAAATTAGACAGTGGTCGGAGAACTCCACCTCAACAACGGACACTGCTGAAGAAATGGCTTCCTCCTTTAAATAAAACCTGTCTATTCTAGACCTGCAGCTACCCTTATAATAGGTGAACCCCGCGTGGCCTGGGGTGTGCCGGATGTGGACATCCACCAGGCGAGCCTCACTAGCTATGCTATTAAGAGCGACGCTATCATAAGTCAGCTTGTCTCTGGAACCTCCCCTATCCTGGGACCTTGTGACAGCATTGAAGTCCCCTCCAAAGACCACCTGCCGACTTGTAAAAAGGTAGGGCTTGATCCTCATAAAGAGACACTTCCTGTCCCACTTGGACTGGGGACCATAGATGTTAATTAGGCGCAGTTCTTGTCCCTTCATGAGGACATCCAGGATCAGGCACCTCCCCATTTCTAACTCAATAACTCGTCGGCATTCTACCGGTGCGGTAAAAAGTACCGCCACTCCGCTATACGGCTCGGCCGCAAGAGACCAATAGGAAGGCCCGTGTCTCCATTCCCTCTTAGCTTTAAACACGGCCGCCAAATCTGGCAGCCTGGTCTCCTGCAAAAATAAAATGTCGGCTTCAACACGGCCGAGAAAATCAAAGGCCGCAAATCTAGCCGCATCAGACTTAATGCTGGCGACATTAATGGATGCCAGCGTCAACGGAGTGGGTGCCGCCATCATGAGTGATTGAGTTAGACGGCTTTTTTCTTACTATTTCCCTTCCCCCGACTCTCCTCTGAAGATGATGCCTTTTCCCTTTTCCCTTCAGAATTGGAGCAACTTCTTTTTAACGAAATTGAGGTGTCCATGTTATTACTGGCCCCCAAGGACCCACCCGGACCACCCTCTCCTTCGTCCTTGTCTCCTGACTCAGTCTCCCACTCTGAGGACCCGACTTCCCCAGAGGATAGAGACTCGGCGCCCCCTGCAGGCTGCTCCGCCGCCACCTCCAGAACCCCACCCTCAGCCTCTCCTTCCGAGGAGGCGATCTCATCGAGGGTGAGGAACCGGTTGGAAAGCTCAACCAGAGGGGAGGAAGTTTTCCCTTCCTTAGGTACCTTAGATAGGCCGCGTTTTTTCTTTTTCTGCTTGCGCTTATTTTCTAGCCAAATCCTGTTATCCTCATCCATACTCTCATAATGGGAGGACGTGGAGGACATGGCACCTTTCTCGCGCTCCATCCTCCTGACCTCCTCATCCAACTCATCATCCCTCAGGGCCTCAGTAGCATGACCAGCCTCTGAGGAAGGACCAAGGGTCACCCCAGCAACCTGAGGCTTCCCCAGTTCTCTCCCTTTTTGTCTGGCTTCAAGCCGCCTCAACTGAGAAGGTGACTTATTCTTGCTTTTCTTCACAGGCCCCTCAGCTCCTCCACCTCTGCTGGTACCTTCCCCAGCAGAAGCAACCTCATGGCTCTCCTCCACTGGGGTCACAACCGCATTGGCAAAGGAGCGAGGACAACGGCTGAAAGGGTGACCGAGCTCACCACACAGGTTACACCTAATGTCCTTACAGGATGCAGCGAGATGACCTAGCCCACCACACAAAGCGCACTTCTGCACTTGGCAGCTGGCGCTAAAGTGTGTGGGGTCACCGCACCTGTGACAGACCTTCGGCTGCCCCTGGTAGAAAATCAGGATTCTGTCCCGCCCAAGAAAGGCTGAAGAGGGAATGTGGGCGACTGTGCCGCCTGAACACTTCAACTTCATCATGAAGGTCCAGGCCCCAGACCAAATGCCAAATTCATCGCGGTTTTTCTGAGGTACCTGTACAACCTCACCATAACGACTTAGCCAAGTCATGATGTCCATGCAAGAAAGTGACTCGTTACGGGTCAAAACGGTCACCTTCTTGACTGTGTTTTGGCGAGACACTGCTTGCACAGCAAAGTCTCGCCATGCGGGCTCGTTCTTTGCCAGCTCATAATTCGACCAGAAGAGCTCTAAGCCCTCCGGCCGGACAAAGCTGACATCAAACTCCGGAGTACCATAAGGATGTATCAGGGCAAAGATGTCACTAGCCCTGAAGTTCATCTTCAGGAGGAGCTCCACCACCCTTGACCTGGGTGGGCATGCGTCACTGCCCCTCCAGCGAAGACGAACCACATTCCTACGGGAAGCTCCGGGCCCGGTAGTGGGTAAAGACCATACAGTCTCTCCCCCCCTTTTCTCTTGGAAGGCTGCCAGGCCATGCCTGTCTGTCCAGAAGGACAGATCAACCTCTCTCCCCTCTACATTGATTGACTTTTCCCCTCTCCTGAGAGCCTCCAGAAGACGCCTTTGCAAAACGCTGTTCCCAGAGCCAGGAGACAAGGAGTTAACCCCACTTGCCCCAGCGGTGACACTCGCATAGCTCCTTATGGGAGCGGCCACCACTGGGGGTGCAGATGGATCAGCACAAACCACATGATTAACCCCCTCACCACCATCCACCACTCCCACACTCACCACACTATGTACATTACTGTCTCGCTTCCCTCGCTTCCTTGCATCACTCACACCAGCTGGGCCAGGAGGACCTGGGGTTGCCTCAGCGTCACTGGGCACTGGGGGTAGAGCCACCTCCATAGCTGATTCAGCCTGAGAAGAGGCAGCTCCAACCCCGATCTTACTTGTGCCCTCTGCCTCATTGGCATTAACCCCTTGTTGTCCCGCAGTTTTTCTAAGGTTGGAGCATCGCTGCTCGCTGGATGAAAGAGGCCTCCTGTCTTTATTTACTCCGGACAGTCTCTTTGTGCCATCTCCAGGGTCAGATGAGCCAATACAAAATAAAACCTTTCCTGCGCCCTTTCCCGCAGGCTGCACAGGACGCTTGGGAGGCGCCGCACCACAAGCCCCAGCAGCCCCATCACACTGCCGCTGCTCACCGGACCTAGCAGCAGCCACAGTGCTAGGGACTACAGGAGCCACCGCCACTGCCCCTGGCACTGGGCCACCCCCCCCTCCCACTGGGGGGCAGCGCACAGTACCAGGACCTGCTGGATCGCCCTCACTGTCCGGCCTTTCGGCCGATGCCTTCCCTGCACCATCCTTGCTACTACAAACAAGGCTGGTGCTCTGCGCCATGATAGAACGTGGCTTTGCAATCTCCCCGCACCCTGGCACCGAGTCCACTGCAGGATTCGTGCTGGGCTGGGTAACGGGGCCTACACGACAGGCTGGCACTGCTGCCCGCCCGGAGGGAACAGGGAGGGGACGAAACACCAGATTCACCTCCTGAGACGCCTTGGTCTTCCTGGCTCTCTTCTTTCTCTTTAGGTCGTCATCTGGCATATCATCGCCGAAGGAAAAGTTCTGGAGGTGAACTGGGGACTCAAGCTGACGGATCTGAGCCATTAGCGCCCCCCCCTGGCCGCTGTCATCACTTTCCTCCTCCAGGTTGGCAGAGCCGCAGCCTGATGGTAATGGCGCTTGCTCTGCAGGCAGCCTGTCGTGCGAGGCCTGCTGGTGTTGGTGCAGGCCACCAGACGGACACGGCAGGTCTTCCTCATCCTCCTCATCATCGCCATCATCCGCCTGGATCTCAAGCCCCTTTTGCTTTCTTAACTGCTCCTGGCGCATTTCCTCAAACCGGGCGTCGTTTTCCAACTTTTCGCGGAACGGACCGCTGTGCTCGCGGATTAGATGTCGCTTCTCCTGCAGAGCGGTGACCTCGGCTTTTAGTCTGTCTATGGTGGTAAGAAGATCAGACTTTTTCTTTCTCTGCGTAGCCACCCCCGCTAGGGCCAAGGTCTCCCTTATCTCCTCCTGGAGCCTCCTCAGCGCTTTTCCGGCTTCCTCGTACTCACGGAGGTGCTCAGCAATCCGGGAGCCATAGATGGTAGCAGACTCCCGGGCCTTAAGATCACCCCATGCCTTTTGCACACCTCCGTGAGCACCCAGCTTTTCAGCTGAACCACCCAGCTTTCCCGCACAGTCACTCAGCTTTCCAGGAGGAGCACTCAGGCTGATGTTACTTGCCTTCATCTTCTGTGATCTGGAGACCTTGCGGCTTCCCTGGGTCTTGGGGGTGGCAGCCGAGGTCACATCACTGCGTCCTTGGCTCCGGGCAGATCTTCTCACCCCTTCTGCTTTGGCCGGTAACTTGTTTTTCCTGCCTCCCGCCGGCCTGGTCCGGGAGGCAGAAGCCTGGGATTTTCCTGGCTCACTCATCCCACAGAACCCACTCCCTCCCTGGGGAGGAGAGAGCAGGCCTGGGTGGATCGATCTTCCTCCAGGTGGTGCAGGAGCTCAGCAGCACACAACCACACCCTTCAGTAACACACAGCAGAATGAGATTGCACGCACTATTCTGCTGCTGGTGCAGTCACTGTGTACATACATGACATTACTTATCCTGTACTGATCCTGGGTTACATCCTGTATTATACTCCAGAGCTGCACTCACTATTCTGCTGCTGGTGCAGTCACTGTGTACATACATGACATTACTTATCCTGTACTGATCCTGGGTTACATCCTGTATTATACTCCAGAGCTGCACTCACTATTCTGCTGCTGGTGCAGTCACTGTGTACATACATGACATTACTTATCCTGTACTGATCCTGAGTTACATCCTGTATTATACCCCAGAGCTGCACTCACTATCTGCTGCTGGTGGAGTCACTGTGTACATACATGACATTACTTATCCTGTACTGATCCTGGGTTACATCCTGTATTATACTCCAGAGCTGCACTCACTATTCTGCTGCTGGTGCAGTCACTGTGTACATACATGACATTACTTATCCTGTACTGATCCTGGGTTACATCCTGTATTATACTCCAGAGCTGCACTCACTATTCTGCTGCTGGTGCAGTCACTGTGTACATACATGACATTACTTATCCTGTACTGATCCTGAGTTACATCCTGTATTATACCCCAGAGCTGCACTCACTATCTGCTGCTGGTGGAGTCACTGTGTACATACATGACATTACTTATCCTGTACTGATCCTGAGTTACATCCTGTATTATACTCCAGAGCTGCAGTCACTATTCTGCTGCTGGTGCAGTCACTGTGTACATACATGACATTACTTATCCTGTACTGATCCTGTATTATACCCCAGAGCTGCACTCACTATTCTGCTGCTGGTGCAGTCACTGTGTACATACATGACATTACTTATCCTGTACTGATCCTGAGTTACATCCTGTATTATACCCCAGAGCTGCACTCACTATCTGCTGCTGGTGGAGTCACTGTGTACATACATGACATTACTTATCCTGTACTGATCCTGAGTTACATGCTGTATTATACCCCAGAGCTGCACTCACTATTCTGCTGCTGGTGCAGTCACTGTGTACATACATGACATTACTTATCCTGTACTGATCCTGAGTTACATCCTGTATTATACTCCAGAGCTGCACTCACTATTCTGCTGCTGGTGCAGTCACTGTGTACATACATGACATTACTTATCCTGTACTGATCCTGAGTTACATCCTGTATTATACCCCAGAGCTGCACTCACAATCTGCTGCTGGTGCAGTCACTGTGTACATACATGACATTACTTATCCTAAACTGATCCTGAGTTACATCCTGGATTATACTGCAGAGCTGCACTCACTATTCTGCTGCTGGTGCAGTCACTGTGTACATACATGACATTACTTATCCTGTACTGATCCTGAGTTACATCCTGTATTATACCCCAGAGCTGCACTCACTATTCTGCTGCTGGTGCAGTCACTGTGTACATACATGGCATTACTTATCCTGTACTGATCCTGAGTTACATCCTGTATTATACTCCAGAGCTGCACTCACTATTCTGCGGTTGGTGCAGTCACTGTGTACATTCATGACATTACTTATCCTGTACTGATCCTGAGTTACATCCTGTATTATACTCAGAGCTGTACTCACTATTCTGCTGCTGGTGCAGTCACTGTGTACATACATGACATTACTTATCCTGTACTGATCCTGAGTTACATGCTGTATTATACCCCAGAGCTGCACTCACTATTCTGCTGCTGGTGCAGTCACTGTGTACATACATGACATTACTTATCCTGTACTGATCCTGAGTTACATCCTGTATTATACTCCAGAGCTGCACTCACTATTCTGCTGCTGGTGCAGTCACTGTGTACATACATGACATTACTTATCCTGTACTGATCCTGAGTTACATCCTGTATTATACCCCAGAGCTGCACTCACTATTCTGCTGCTGGTGCAGTCACTGTGTACATACATGACATTACTTATCCTGTACTGATCCTGAGTTACATCCTGTATTATACTCCAGAGCTGCACTCACTATTCTGCTGCTGGTGCAGTCACTGTGTACATACATGACATTACTTATCCTGTACTGATCCTGAGTTACATCCTGTATTATACCCCAGAGCTGCACTCACTATTCTGCTGCTGGTGCAGGCACTGTGTACATACATGACATTACTTATCCTGTACTGATCCTGAGTTACATCCTGTATTATACTCCAGAGCTGCACTCACTATTCTGCTGCTGGTGCAGTCACTGTGTACATACATGGCATTACTTATCCTGTACTGATCCTAGGTTACATCCTGTATTATACTCCAGAGCTGCACTCACTATTCTGCTGCTGGTGCAGTCACTGTGTACATACATGCCATTACTTATCCTGTACTGATCCTGAGTTACATCCTGTATTATACTCCAGAGCTGCACTCACTATTCTGCTGCTGGTGCAGTCACTGTGTACATACATGACATTACTTATCCTGTACTGATCCTGGGTTACATCCTGTATTATACTCCAGAGCTGCACTCACTATTCTGCTGCTGGTGCAGTCACTGTGTACATACATGACATTACTTATCCTGTACTGATCCTGGGTTACATCCTGTATTATACTCCAGAGCTGCACCCACTATTCTGCTGCTGGTGCAGTCACTGTGTACATACATGACATTACTTATCCTGTACTGATCCTGAGTTACATCCTGTATTATACCCCAGAGCTGCACTCACTATTCTGCTGCTGGTGCAGTCACTGTGTACATACATGACATTACTTATCCTGTACTGATCCTGAGTTACATCCTGTATTATACCCCAGAGCTGTACTCTCTATTCTGCTGCTGGTGCAGTCACTGTGTACATACATGACATTACTTATCCTGTACTGATCCTGAGTTACATCCAGTATTATACTCAGAGCTGCACTCACTATTCTGCTGCTGGTGCAGTCACTGTGTACATACATGACATTACTTATTCTGTACTGATCCTGAGTTACATCCTGTATTATACTCCAGAGCTGCACTCACTATTCTGCTGCTGGTGCAGTCACTGTGTACATACATGACATTACTTATCCTGTACTGATCCTGAGTTACATCCTGTATTATATCCCAGAGCTGCACTCACTATTCTGCTGCTGGTGCAGTCACTGTGTACATACATGACATTACTTATCCTGTACTGATCCTGAGTTACATCCTGTATTATACCCCAGAGCTGCACTCACTATTCTGCTGCTGGTGCAGGCACTGTGTACATACATGACATTACTTATCCTGTACTGATCCTGAGTTACATCCTGTATTATACTCCAGAGCTGCACTCACTATTCTGCTGCTGGTGCAGTCACTGTGTACATACATGGCATTACTTATCCTGTACTGATCCTAGGTTACATCCTGTATTATACTCCAGAGCTGCACTCACTATTCTGCTGCTGGTGCAGTCACTGTGTACATACATGCCATTACTTATCCTGTACTGATCCTGAGTTACATCCTGTATTATACTCCAGAGCTGCACTCACTATTCTGCTGCTGGTGCAGTCACTGTGTACATACATGACATTACTTATCCTGTACTGATCCTGGGTTACATCCTGTATTATACTCCAGAGCTGCACTCACTATTCTGCTGCTGGTGCAGTCACTGTGTACATACATGACATTACTTATCCTGTACTGATCCTGGGTTACATCCTGTATTATACTCCAGAGCTGCACTCACTATTCTGCTGCTGGTGCAGTCACTGTGTACATACATGACATTACTTATCCTGTACTGAGCCTGAGTTACATCCTGTATTATACTCCAGAGCTGCACTCACTATTCTGCTGGTGGTGCAGTCACTGTGTACATACATCACATTACTTATCCTGTACTGATCCTGAGTTACATCCTGTATTATACTTCAGAGCTGCAGTCACTATTCTGCTGCTGGTGCAGTCACTGTGTACATACATGACATTACTTATCCTGTACTGATCCTGAGTTACATCCTGTATTATACTCCAGAGCTGCACTCACTATTCTGCTGCTGGTGCAGTCACTGTGTACATACATGACATTACTTATCCTGTACTGATCCTGAGTTACATCCTTTATTATACTCCAGAGCTGCACTCACTATTCTGCTGCTGGTGCAGTCACTGTGTACATACATGACATTACTTATCCTGTACTGATCCTGAGTTACATCCTGTATTATACCCCAGAGCTGCACTCACTATTCTGCTGCTGGTGCAGTCACTGTGTACATACATGACATTACTTATCCTGTACTGATCCTGAGTTACATCCTGTATTATACTCCAGAGCTGCACTCACTATTCTGCTGCTGGTGCAGTCACTGTGTACATACATGACATTACTTATCCTGTACTGATCCTGAGTTACATCCTGTATTATACTCCAGAGCTGCACTCACTATTCTGCTGCTGGTGCAGTCACTGTGTACATACATGACATTACTTATCCTGTACTGATCCTGAGTTACATCCTGTATTATACTCCAGAGCTGTACTCACTATTCTGCTGCTGGTGCAGTCACTGTGTACATACATAACATTACTTATCCTGTACTGATCCTGAGTTACATCCTGTATTATACTCCAGAGCTGCACTCACTATTCTGCTGCTGGTGCAGTCACTGTGTACATACATGACATTACTTATCCTGTACTGATCCTGAGTTACATCCTGTATTATATCCCAGAGCTGCACTCACTATTCTGCTGCTGGTGCAGTCACTGTGTACATACATGACATTACTTATCCTGTACTGATCCTGAGTTACATCCTGTATTATATCCCAGAGCTGCACTCACTATTCTGCTGCTGGTGCAGTCACTGTGTACATACATGACATTACTTATCCTGTACTGATTCTGAGTTACATCCTGGATTATACTCCAGAGCTGCACTCATTTTAATTTCATTGGTTTCTCCATCAGTGAGCTGTGGTGTAATCTATGGGTAATGGTTGGGATAATTGTGATAATATTCTCTTCCATGAAATATGACGATCATTGAGACAAATGGCTTTTTCTATCTGCGCGCAGTCGCCTGTCCCTCTCGGTAAATTGGCTTTTATTGTTGAAATCCTTAATAGCAATGACGGTTTCTGCTATAAAAGGCGGCAAAACAACACATGATGCCTTATCCTTAAAAATTCTTAACAAAACGGATTATTTAATAGTAAGAACAGCTCAATTTTTTTCCTATTCATTGCTCCAAATCCTCTGCACAGTATGGAAAAAAAAAATTATACATTTTTGCTGCAAGAATCCACCACTAGAGGGAGTCAAGGTCAATGGTCTATACATTGAACTCTATGAAAACACTGTATGCAGTAAGCTCCTGAGCTCCCACTAGTGGTGGCTTCAGACGGCTACAAATTTATCATCCTCTGGAGTTTAATGCTGTGTAATGGACATAACCTCTATAAAAATATGCTAATACAGGTGGTCCCCTACTTAAGGACACCCGAGTTAGACAGGAGTTGTCGGAATTAAGGTCATGTAATAAAGTATTGAAAGAAAAGCTAAACGACCTGGAGAATAGATCCAGAAGGTCCAATATCAGGGTGGTAGGGTACCCCGAAGGAGGGGAGAGTAAGGATATGTCGGAAGAAATCCAAAACTGGTTGTTGGAGAATTTCGGACCAGAGGGCCTATCGACCAATTTTGGGGTTGAACGGGCGCACAGGGTTCCATCTAAAAAACCACCACAGGGAGCCAGACCAAGAGCCATTCTGGTGAAATTGCTCAGTTCCTGGGATAGGGACTCTATCCTGCGGAAAGGCAGAGGTAGGGACCCTATCCTGGTAAATGGGCAAAAAGTTTTCATTTTCGCAGACTATTCGAGTGAAACCCAGAAAGCGAGAATGAGCTTCATAGGGGTGAAAAGGAGATTACTAGAAGCTAAAATGCAATATTCACTTCTCTTTCCTGCAAGATTGAGGGTGATTCACCAGAATAAAACCTGGTTTTTTGATTGCCCAGAAGAGGCTTCAGAGTGGCTCGAAAGGGAAGGCTCTTAAAGTACAGTCAGGGGCACCGTTTAAAAGGTGCCGTAATACAAAAGGGGCTCTACTGTAAGGGTCATAGAGTTTGCTAGATGTACTTTTTGTTAAGGGCGGAGGGGGGGGGGGGGGCCGGAAGGGTAGAGGAATGGCGCAGGAGGAAACAAGAGATCTACGGGACATGGTTACAGTAGATCATGGGGAGGGTGGGGGGGTGGGGACTCCGACCAGAGAGGGGGAAAGCACAGGGGTTTTTTTTTCTGTTTTTTTTTTTCTGGTGTTCAGACTGTGAATGGGGCCGGGGATAAGGATCTTTGCCTGGAATGTTAGGGGCCTGAGTGATAGAACAAGGAGATGCGCAATTTTTGACAGAATCCATAAACATCTACCCGCATCATAATAGGGTAAGAAAAAAATGGGTTGGAAAGGAATTCCATTCATTTGGGACTATATATTCACGGGGTGTTTCTGTACTAATACATTCAAAAATTGACTTTAAGTTACTAGGCAAACAAATCGACAAAGAAGGCCGATTTATTTTTCTGCACGGAGTATTAGGGGGCCAGCAGATAGTGTTGGCATTTGTATATGTTCCCCCACCCTTCTCTCTGGGTGTCTTCTGTGAGTTGGTGAAGTTCAGGGAAGGCAAAGAAAGTTATCCGGTATTAATAATGGGGGACCTGAACACCTTATTTAACGCAAATCTCGATCGAATGTCCATGGAGGGGGGGCGGGGGGGAGAGCAGACTGGCAGCAGGGAATCTAAACTCTCGATTCTGTGTGAAGAACTGGGCTTACTAGATGTATGGCGTACAAAATTTGGCACAAGGAAAGCCTTTTCGTATATGAGTAAGACACATAAAGTGTTAACACGGATTGACCACTGCTTGGCCAGTCCCTGTTTATTGCCTAGTATTGGAAAGATGCAATACGAGCCAATAGTTATTTCGGATCATGGACCAGTAGTAGTTGTAATAGGCTCGGGGGAAAAAAGAACTCAAAATTTTAGGCTGAACCCATATTGGCTCACAATACTAGGCGACTCGCTGGATATTAAACGATTGATAATGGAATTCTGGGAGGCAAATAAAAACGTGGAAAGAAAAGGTTGCACCTGGGACGCCCTTAAAGCTTATTTAAGGGGTGTGTATAAAAAAGGCATAGGAGAAGCGAAAAAGAACTTTAGTCGTAAAGAGCAACTACTGAAAGATAGATATTTAGAAGCGGAAAAAAATCTGAAGTGTCAATATACTAGAGAAAATGGGACAGCTATGCTAGATGCAAAAACAAAGTACGAGGATTTTTTGGAGGGGAAAGCACAACATAGACTTCTCTTTAAAGGTCAAAAATATTTTTCAGAAGGAGGGAAAGCTGGAAAAGTATTGGCCCATATGATACAACACCCAGGCACAAATAGTTATATCTCCGCAGTACGGGATCATCTAGGTAGAGTAACAAAAGACCAAGGGAGGGTGCTAGAACAATTCAAAAAATTCTATGAAGATTTATATACCTCGCAGGGAACCTGTTCAAAAGAACAAATTGAGGAGTATCTGGGAAAAATAAAACTCCCTAAACTCTCGGAAAGCCAAAGGGAAAGATTAGAGGCCCCTATTACCCTAGCAGAAATACAAGACACAGTCAAAGGTTGTACGAAAGATTCCTCACCAGGCACGGATGGTCTCCCCTTTGCGATCTATAGGAAATATGGAGATGCCCTGTTACCTTTATTACTAGAGACTATTGAAGAAGGGGGTGTAAAGAAAGTCTCAAACTCTATGTTAGAGGCAAATATTATTGTAATTCCCAAAAAAGAGAAAGATAGCTTGGAGATAGGATCATATAGACCTATTTCTCTGCTAAACACGGATCTAAAAATTATAGCCAAAACTTTAGCAAATAGACTCAAGGAGGTGGTAAATACCATAATTCACCCAGATCAAAAGGGATTTATCTCAGGACGAAAGATGGATGACTGTATTCATAGGCTGTATTCAGCGATTGAGATGGGGGAAGGAGAGCGCCGCTCCATCCTGTCACTAGACGCAACTAAAGCGTTTGACAGGGTGGAGTGGAATTTTCTATGGGCGACACTTGAATCTTTCGGCTTTGGTCCGGCCTTTATTGGATCGATCAAGGCCTTATATAAAGCTCCAATGGCAAGAGTAGTAATTAACGGGATTCAATCCGACCAGTTCTCCTTGTCAAGAGGAACAAGACAGGGGTGCCCCCTGTCACCATTGCTGTACGCTATTTATATCGAACCCCTGGCTGCCCTTTTGAGACAAGATAAAAGGATACTTGGAGGGGGGATTGGGGGAATCTCAGATAAAATGTGTTTATATGCTGATGACCTGATTCTTTATCTTCAGGAGACTATGGATACGGTCCCAAGAGTTATTAGGGTAATCAAGGAGTTCGGAAAACGATCAGGATTACAAATAAATTTGGAGAAGTCACAGCTAATGCCACTAGATGAAGTAGTAAGGGAAGGAATGGCAGACCAAAAAGTCCTTATCTGTAACGAGGGATTTAGATATCTTGGAATCCGAGTGACAAAGGAGCTGGATAAGTTCGTAGAACTTAACCTGATACCCCTATTAAAAGCGATCAGGGATAAGATCCATTGTTGGGACAGATTACCCCTATCAAGGGCAGACAGGATAGGGCTTATAAAAATGATCTTATTACCCCAAATTTTGTTCGTAATATCCGCAAGTCCGGTATGGATTGAAGAAGCGCACTTTAAGCTGATTGAAGCTATGTTGAACGACCTAATATGGGGACGGAAAAAAGTCCGTATGAAGCTTAGCTACCTATATCGCACAACGGAAGAGGGAGGTTTAGGTATACCATTTTTTTTTGGATACTTTATAGCGGCACAGATGGTTAGATTAGTCAGATGGAAGGAGAGTGCAGGATTTTGTAAATTGGTTAACTTCACGAAAAGATGCAGAAGCTCAATTTTTGAGGCGCTTGAAAGCGGTGCATTTGGAATGGGTAGTAGGACACATTGGGTAACTCCCAAACTTTTGGGGAAAGTATGGGGGAGTTGTAAAAAATTATTGGGGGTACACGGTTTTTTGGAGATGACACCGTTATGGGATAATTTTCAGATTCGAGAATTATTAGAGGTGCCAGACATAATGGACAGGTGATACACGCGCTAGGGGTATTTAAGAAAAGAATGGGGTACGGATTAAATGTGGTTTCACACGAGTGTCTCGACGAAGTGTGCAATGGCATCGCTAAAAAGGGACACATTTCTAAGATTTATAAGCACTTAGTGAGGGGTTTGGCACTAAATATTAGGCACAAGTCACAAGATAAATGGGAGCAGGTAGCAGGGGCAGAAGGGAATAACCCCATCGCATGGAATAGAATATATAGGAATATCAAACAAAGTTCTCTGGGATGGAATCATAGGTTAATCCAATATAGTATAATACACATGATATATTACTCCCCACTCCATTTATATAAAATGAAAGTAAAAGAGGACAATAAGTGTGTAAGATGTGGAACGGAGGAAGCTGATTTCTGTCACGTCATCTGGTATTGTTCAATAATAAGAAAATTTTGGCAGGAAATCTGCACACACCTGTCAAATATGCTTGACATGGAAATCCTCCCTACGATACAGGTAGTGATTTTGGGGGATACTGAGGGATTGGGGGTAGAGCAGGGCACCCAAAAATTGTTGAACAGAGTCATGCAAGCGGGACGGGTGTGTGTTGCAAGAAATTGGGGGAACTCAGAGGTTGTTCCCATATCCGGCTGGAGAAACATGGTGAATAAGATTAAGGTGTACGAAAAGATATGGTTCATGAAACAGGGTGGGGAGGGTAAGAGGAAATGGGAAAACATATGGGGAAAATGGAATTAATGGCGCATCAAATAAGAATGGCCGCAATCTCAGGTTTTCTTTCCTTTTTTTTTTTTTTTTTTTGTTTTGTGTTTTTTCCCATCCGGTCGGGGTAGGGAGGGGGGGAAGGGGGATTATCCGTATAATGTTTGGTTAAGATACAAATGATAAGAGCGGGTATGCAATCTCGTTGTAAGATATACAAATGTATTGAATGCACGTTGTGCTGTTTATTCTCTTATCTGATGTAAGGTTTTTAAATTTTTTCTACTAATAAAAAATATTTACCGATAAAAGAAAAAAAAAAAAAAAAAGGACACCCGACTTACAGACAGACCACTGTGACCTCTGGTGACCTCTCTGGATACATTACTATAGTCCCTGGCTGCAATGATCAGCTGTAAGGTGTCTGTAATGAAGCTTTATTGATAATCCTTGGTCCCATTACTGCAAAAAATGTTTAAACTCCCAATTGTCACTGGGGCAGAAATTTTTTTTTGTCTGGATCTACAATTATAAAATATACAGTTTCGACTTACATACAAATTCAACTTAAGAACAAACCTCTGGACCCTATCTTGTACGTAACCCAGGGACTGCCTGTAATGTGGAATTTTGTAGGATGTCCCACATCTTTTATGATACATTACAGCATAGCGCATGTTGTAAAGACAATGAACCAGCAGGGGGTGTCAGTGAGCTGTTCACTTCTGCCCGGTTCTGGCTTACAGCAAAAGTTGTGAATGCAGCTCTAGATGTGACTAGAGTATAAGAAAAGAGGATTTCCCCACTCCTCTAGTCACAGAATATTAGACTCCAGCGAGGAGGGTCTAGGATGTTCATTAAAGTCAGAAATAGAAGCCGATGAGATTTTATTAGAGCGAGAGCCCCCCCCCCACGGACCCTCTAATCTGCCTGGTGAGATATGTATAGCATCGGGTTTACATGACGTAAGCGATCTCCTGCTGCGATAAAACCATAGAGCGCCGCAGCAGAGGAGCGTCAGCCAGACAGATCATTATACAATGGTGATTGTGTAAAGTGATGGGACAGCAGAGAGTCATAAATGTAGAAAACAAGACAAAAAGAGCTAAAAACATTTCTGCTTAGGCCGAATAGTCCCATCATGTGACCGGCGGACGATCCCATCATGTCCGATCCTATAAAGCTCTTCAGTTCCTGTGTAATCAGAACCTTTATGTGTGTTGTTAGTAGCAGCAGGACTGTGATATATGGATTTGTACTCCAGGATCGTTGCACTGTAATGTACGGCCAATGTAATGTAAGCCAATGTACAGTATTCTCCATGGAGAGATGTGTAATCAGACCTATGTG
The DNA here is from genome assembly GCF_040894005.1 of Engystomops pustulosus. Lineage (NCBI taxonomy): Eukaryota > Metazoa > Chordata > Amphibia > Anura > Leptodactylidae > Engystomops > Engystomops pustulosus. Next base: position 16,751,201 of record NC_092418.1, read on the forward strand.
TATGCTGTTAGTAGCAGCAGGACTGTGAAATATGGATTTATATTCCAGGATTACATGTTTTATGCACACTAGCTAAATACTTCAGCTGTAAGACAGAAAAGAGGTTTGAGGAAGTTCAAAGCAGAGAGAACAGCAGTGTGAGGACCCCGTCCCCTGTTCACTTGGAGAATCTATAACCCTGGATTATAAATCCATATTCCACAGTCCTGCTGCTACTAACAAAATACACAAAGGTATTATTACACATTTCTCCAGGGATAATATGTAACACTGGGTGCAGTGAGCTAAGAGAACAGCAGTGCAAAGACATGCCACCAGTACAATACTGGAATATAAATCCATATATCACAGTCCTGCTGCTACTAACAACATACACAAAGGTCTGATTACACATTTCTCCAGGGACAATGCATAACACTGGCTGCAGAGAGCACAGAGCGCAGCAGTGTGAGGACAAGCCCCCAGTCCGATCTTGGAACATAAGTAAACATTTCACCATTCTGCTACTACTAACACTGTACACATAAGGTCTGATTACACATCTATCCAGGGAAAATACCTTACACTGGCTTCAGAGAGCACAGAGCACAGCAGTGTGAGGTCTGATTACACATCTATCCAGGGAAAATACCTTACACTGGCTGCAGAGAGCACAGAGCACAGCAGTGTGAGGTCTGATTACACATCTCTCCAGGGACAATACATAACACTGGCTGCAGAGAGCACAGAGCACAGCAGTGTGAGGTATGATTACACATCTATCCAGGGAAAATACCTTACACTGGCTGCAGAGAGCACAGAACACAGCAGTGAGAGGTCTGATTACACATCTCTCCAGGGACAGTACATAACAATGGCTGCAGAGAGCACAGCAGTGTGAGGTCTGATTACACATCTCTCTAGGGACAATACATAACACTGGCTGCAGAGAGCACAGAGCACAGCAGTGTGAGGTCTGATTACACATCTCTCCAGGGACAATACATAACACTGGCGGCAGAGAGCACAGAGCACAGCAGGGAGAGGTCTGATTACACATCTCTCCAGGGACAATACATAACATTGGCGGCAGAGAGCACAGAGCACAGCAGTGTGAGGTCTGATTACACATCTCTCCAGGGACAATACATAACACTGGCTGCAGAGAGCACAGAGCACAGCAGTGTGAGGTCTGATTACACATCTCTCCAGGGACAATACATAACACTGGCGGCAGAGAGCACAGAGCACAGCAGTGTGAGGTCTGATTACACATCTCTCCAGGGACAATACATAACACTGGCTGCAGAGAGCACAGAGCACAGCAGGGAGAGGTCTGATTACACATCTCTCCAGGGACAATACATAACACTGGCGGCAGAGAGCACAGAGCACAGCAGTGTGAGGACATGTCCCTAGTAAAATCCTGGAATATTAATCCGTATCTCACAGTCCTGTTGCTATGAACAAAATACAACAAGGTACAATACCCAACACTGGCTGCAGTCTCCATGGTCTTTTATTGGACAGAATTGAGCTGTAATACCAGACATATCCAGTACATAGGGGGTGGCGCTGCTTCCATAACGCATCTTCTCTAAATTCCCTGTCACAATTCAGATTACTCGGAGCACAGGCCCAATCCTCTGAACACTGGATAATCCGATATATAGACCGTCGTCAGACAGAGATAATCCGACATAATCCTCCCTATATTGGTTTTTCTGCGGTGTATAAACCAGGCTTTTTTTTTTAAAGAACAATCAGAAACAATAAAATTTCACACAACAAACAAAAAAATTTACATTGAGAAAAAAGGCAACGTGCCGAGCGAGACCGACTACGAGCTTCAAAAACGTGACAACAAAGAAAGAAACGTTAAGCCAAAAATTATAAAGGAATCTAGGTCAGAATGAAGAGATGGGATCTCAAATAAAACTGGTGACGGTCATGATTTAGGTTATCATCGGGCGGTCAATGGGAAGGACCTCGTCCATGGAGCAATCAGATGATGATGCTGCGGCACCCGTGGCCTCTATGACACTCTCAGTTGGGCAATAAGAGAATGCTGTATGTTCTTGTTGTTCTTGTGTAATAAATTAGCAAAAATATCTACAAATAAAAACTGAAATTTCACATGGTACTCATGGTACGTAGTAGTCATACCCTTTGCTGTGACACTCATATTGAACTCACATATTGAACTTTCCTTCTGATCCTCCTTGTGATGGTTCTAATCCTTCATTGGAGTCCACCAGCATTTAAATAAACTGATTGGACTTGATTATGAAAGGCCACACCTGTCTATATAAGACCTCACAGCTCACAGTGTAGGTCAGAAGACATAAGAATCATGAGGTCTAAGAAACTGCCCAAGGAGCTCAGAGACAGAATTGTGGCAAGGCACAGATCTGGCCAAGGTTACAAAAGAATTTCTGCAGCACTCAAGGTTCCTAAGAGCACAGTGGCCTCATAATCCTTAAATGGAAGTGTCACGAACCCGAGTCGCCGGGTTCTAAACACGGTGTTCGCGTACGCCAGGGGACCACGCAAATTAGCCCTAAGCTCCGCCCACTCACACAAAATGGCGTCCTTACGCTAATTCTTACTCCCCTAGCACACGGCAAACCCACTCAGTCTGAATTCTCATGTCAGGGAAACCAAACGCATCCGGATCCCAGACACTACACACGCACAGCCCAGGGGGCGCACAACCACACTATGTACCCCCCTACCACTTACGTGCCTATGGAACGCTACTGCACAGGGCCACGCTGCACCCCGAAAGTCACCCGTTCCATACAACGGCTGCCACCACTCGTAATTATGGCTTACGAGAAGCCCACACCAGGTCCGCACACATACACCCAGATACACACTCTTCTAGATGCAGTACAGAGTACCTGGACCCACACGGTCTATAGCTACTACTCGTCTACAGACACGCTCTGCCTTTAGCTACTGCTAGTACAGACATTCACACGGTAACACGGCTTAGCGGTAATTCCCCTCTCCAGAGGTATGGGAACGTATAGAGCACAAGGAAAAACTTATTAAAGGACTATTTAATATGCAAAATAGGCACAATGCTTAATGGTTACAAAAAGGTTAAAATAACAGACATACATAACAGCAAACAGTAAAATAAAAAGGGATAAAATAAAAGAAAAGACAGACCTCTTACTAATTGGATTGGCATAAAGATCCGCGGTGGGGAAAACCGATGAAAATTTTGGAAGCCCTGCCAGCTTGAAGGCATTCCCCATGGACAACAAGGATTCAATGCTGGCATGTTACTTTTAACTACATAATCGATCCGCCCCCTCGGTCATGTGAGAGGGGTGTGGCTACACCTTAATCAAGATGGAAAATCAGGGACATTTTTTCCAAAATATGTTATATCTTTTCCCAAGAGTCCCCTGATAAGAAGACATGCCCACCACAGTCACCAGCATGAATTAACAAATCTAACAGTACCAAACACCATTATTAAATGTTGGCCCAATTGTCTAATAGGCGTTTTCTTGGCTTCCTTCCTCTCAAATCCTTTGGGCTTGACACCCCAGGACTATAAGGGGATACTGGTCCAGATCCGTTGACCAGAAATAAAAATATTTGCTTTATGACTAAGTTTTCTTTGATGTATAATTTTTCATGTTCTTAAGGAGTCATTTTAAGACACATGAAAAACCATGAGGCCCTTGGAGACACCCAGTCTACCATTTCACAGGAAACCAATTAGCACCTCTAAGGGACAGAGGAAACAGTTACCAATTCTTTTGATAAGGGTGGGGGAGAGAACAAAGGGAATCACAGAGGGGGGTGGGATCTGTTGCCCTATGGTACATGTCCTTAATTACGTTATCTTATAGGGCAAAGGTGACTCTCCTATCATAAGAAGGGAACTCATAACCCATAATTTATGACACCTCCCCTTTTTAGAGATGGCATGGGAGATCGATCCACAGATCATCTCACAAGCCCATCTCCATGGCTCCCCACTGGTAAGACAATACAAATATACAGCCGTTTCCACGACACCTATTCCCATTTTAAACAAATAGAGGTTCAAAATTAGCTGGACTTTAGTCTCAGGAATACCCAAAAATCCAGCTAATGGAATATCCTGTGAGACCTGCAGTAACGGTTTCCGTGGCTCTGCCAAGCTGCTATCCACATGTGAAGCAGCCTCACACCTCTGGTCCTTTGTGGCCCATACACATGTTACAGAGACCGTCTCACTGGACTTTCCTGTAACAATCTCTGGGCTGTAAGATAGCCCCATCCCCTCTGCAGGGGTTACTAAATGTTCAGAACTCAGACTGATGTCTGAATCATGGACACTCGGACTGTTAGTGACCTCAGATACAACAGGTGTCAGCAGGTCGGCAAAGAGTCCTGGCTCACCCTCACTGCACACTACCTCATCCTTGTTAGGACATAACACATTATTGTCATCACACATTGTTTGGTCAATGCAAGGTACAGTACAATCAATATGAGCACATATCACGTTGACATTATAGGACAGTTCAACTGTACTTGGGGAAACATTTGCAGAATCCTTGGACGCAATTGGCCCCAGGTCAGGCATCACCTCAGGCTCATTTGAACCTATCACATTATCACTGTCCATTCCTGAATGGGTGGAAGAAACATTATAATTCAGAGTACATGGGGCAGGGTTTGATATCTCCTCTGCACTTGGGGAAATATCTGCAGAATCCTTGGATGCTAATTGCCCCAGGTCAGGCTTCACCTCAAGCTCGTTTGAACCTATCACATAATCACTGTCCAGTCCTGTGTTAGAAACAGTATAATCCATAGAACCCAAGACTTGGACGTGATAAAACATTTCTGCTGCACTTGGGGGAATATCTGCAACATCCTTGGATACTATTCGCCCCAGATCCGGTTCCACATCAAGACTCTTTGGACATAGCACAATGTCCTCATCATCACACAGGCTAGGCTCCGTACCACCCAGTGTAGTACATGTGACATTCACATTATTAGGCATTTCAACTGTGGTGGGAAAAACATCCACCACAGACTGGGAGACTAACTGCCCTGGATTAGTCCCCAGTAAAACATTAGTAGGAATCATCTCAGACTCCTGGACTTTCTTCAATCGACATCCAGATGCCATATTTCCATCAGGGTTGACTCTTCCAAAGACAGAAGAAACAGGGAGCTTAGTTGTGGGGGTGTCCCTCAATCCCCCAAAACATTTAGGGCTGTGGTGTCCCATTTGGTCACATACACCACACCTACCAATATTAAACACAGACTGGGTGGGAGTAGAGGGGGCACAGGTGGTAGGCTTACCCTCCGTCCAGTCATCCTTAGTAGGCCTCTGCAGGGCTGCTACTGGCTTGGAAAAATTAGTATCCGCTATCCATGCGGCCTTGTTGTCATCCTTAGGCTCTCGGGCCATTACAACTTGCTGCCCATTGCTCTGGGCTGAAGAATTGCACAACCGGAGACGTGCTAACTCCATTCGAAACTCCAACTCGGCTTTACGATCCGCAAACTCTTTCTCCCTCTGGGCTTGAAGCTCTGCAGACTCTCGTTCCATCTGGGCTTGACGCTTTGCAATCTCCTGCTCACTCTGGCCTCGTAGCCTTGCTTCCTCTTGCTCCCTTCGTATTTCAAGCTCAGCCGACTTTTGATCCATCTGCGCTTTCCACTCCTCAAACTTTTGCTCAGCTTGACATTCTTGTAAAATACACCGTAAATGCGTTTCTGGGTCACACTCTCCCAGCAGTTGGAGAAGCAGTGCCCAGCTGGCGTCTCTTCCATTCGCCTTCTTATAAGTAGCCGCCATCTTAGCAGTTACTTGCCAAATAAAAGATAGAAAAGAAAAACAAGAGGGGAGGGGACTGTTTTGCAAGTATGTCTTACTACAATAAGCACTGAGTTTTTCCTTGTAGACTGGGGTACTCCTCGCAAGGATTCCACCAGTCCTTAAGTGCAAGGGTTAATTACTTAAACCAAGCACTTAACGCTCTATTACAAAAAAAAAATGTATCCCACCGCTGCTAACCAATTTGTCACGAACCCGAGTCGCCGGGTTCTAAACACGGTGTTCGCGTACGCCAGGGGACCACGCAAATTAGCCCTAAGCTCCGCCCACTCACACAAAATGGCGTCCTTACGCTAATTCTTACTCCCCTAGCACACGGCAAACCCACTCAGTCTGAATTCTCATGTCAGGGAAACCAAACGCATCCGGATCCCAGACACTACACACGCACAGCCCAGGGGGCGCACAACCACACTATGTACCCCCCTACCACTTACGTGCCTATGGAACGCTACTGCACAGGGCCACGCTGCACCCCGAAAGTCACCCGTTCCATACAACGGCTGCCACCACTCGTAATTATGGCTTACGAGAAGCCCACACCAGGTCCGCACACATACACCCAGATACACACTCTTCTAGATGCAGTACAGAGTACCTGGACCCACACGGTCTATAGCTACTACTCGTCTACAGACACGCTCTGCCTTTAGCTACTGCTAGTACAGACATTCACACGGTAACACGGCTTAGCGGTAATTCCCCTCTCCAGAGGTATGGGAACGTATAGAGCACAAGGAAAAACTTATTAAAGGACTATTTAATATGCAAAATAGGCACAATGCTTAATGGTTACAAAAAGGTTAAAATAACAGACATACATAACAGCAAACAGTAAAATAAAAAGGGATAAAATAAAAGAAAAGACAGACCTCTTACTAATTGGATTGGCATAAAGATCCGCGGTGGGGAAAACCGATGAAAATTTTGGAAGCCCTGCCAGCTTGAAGGCATTCCCCATGGACAACAAGGATTCAATGCTGGCATGTTACTTTTAACTACATAATCGATCCGCCCCCTCGGTCATGTGAGAGGGGTGTGGCTACACCTTAATCAAGATGGAAAATCAGGGACATTTTTTCCAAAATATGTTATATCTTTTCCCAAGAGTCCCCTGATAAGAAGACATGCCCACCACAGTCACCAGCATGAATTAACAAATCTAACAGTACCAAACACCATTATTAAATGTTGGCCCAATTGTCTAATAGGCGTTTTCTTGGCTTCCTTCCTCTCAAATCCTTTGGGCTTGACACCCCAGGACTATAAGGGGATACTGGTCCAGATCCGTTGACCAGAAATAAAAATATTTGCTTTATGACTAAGTTTTCTTTGATGTATAATTTTTCATGTTCTTAAGGAGTCATTTTAAGACACATGAAAAACCATGAGGCCCTTGGAGACACCCAGTCTACCATTTCACAGGAAACCAATTAGCACCTCTAAGGGACAGAGGAAACCAGTTACCAATTCTTTTGATAAGGGTGGGGGAGAGAACAAAGAGAATCACAGAGGGGGGTGGGATCTGTTGCCCTATGGTACATGTCCTTAATTACGTTATCTTATAGGGCAAAGGTGACTCTCCTATCATAAGAAGGGAACTCATAACCCATAATTTATGACAGGAAGAAGTTTGAGATGACCACAACTCTCCCACAACCTGCCGTGCAGCCAAACTAAGTATTTGTGGGAGAAGAGCCTTTGTGAGAGAGGTAAAGAACCCCAAGATCCCAGTGACTGAGCTCCAGAGATGCAGGAGGGAGATGGGAGTCCGTATCACTGCACCTCCAGCAGTTGGCGCTTTATGGCAGAGTCTGGAAGCTTCTCCTCAGTACAAGACATATGAAAGCCGCACACAGTGTGCAGAACACATGAAGGACCCGGACTATGAGGAATAAGATTCTCTGCTCTGATGAGACAAAGATTCAACTTTTTGGTGTTAATTCTAAGCGGTGGAGAAAACCAGGCGCCGCTCATCACCTGCCAAATCCAATCCAAGCAGTGACACATGGTGGGGGCAGCATCAGGCTATGGGGGGACAGGACCACTGGGGGTAATGGAAGGAAAGATGAATCCGCTAAGTACAGAGATATCCTGGATGAGAACCTCTTCCAGATGTTCTGGACCTCAGACTGGGCCGAACCTTCCAACAAGACAATGACCCGAAGCACAAGCTAAAATACCACAGCAGAGACTCAGAACATTCCAGCCAGAGCCCGGACCTAAACCCAATGGAGCATCTCTGGAGAGACTGGAAAATGGCCTCCACCAACATTCACCATCCAACCTGAGGGAACTGGAGAGGATCTGCAAGGAGGAGGCAGAGGATGAATACTGTGCAGGTTAATGAGCAAAAAAAAAGAACTTTTTTGATCTTGCCAATTGGAAATGAAACAAAGATTTGAAGGGGTCTGAATACTTTCCGTACCCACTGTAGGTTATCTCACAAAAACAAAAGAATTGGGCAGCTGCTTACGGGAACAGACACGTTAGATTGTTGCTGAACTTGCTGATATCAGGTGGATCTAAGGTCTATGGGGACCTTTCCGAAACCCAATTGAAGGTCTACTGATGCTGCATTGTCTTCATTGGTGGGCTCCCGAAATCATAAATCTGTTACCTTGTCTACAGATGCATAAATCCTGTGTCAGACCCAGTCCTATTACACACAGTACAATGGGAAGGTCCTGCCACTTTGGATGTTTGTTTTATCGTCTTCTTGCCAGTCCAGGGTCATTGCTACGTCTCACGCTCAGACCCGAAATCCTGTTTCATTATCCTCCTGATAACTTGTTGGGCATTTTTGGGCTCAATACACTCAGGAACAGCTAGAAAACGTCACAAAAATGCCCGTGTTGGGTCACAATGGCGTAAGCCCACCAACTCAAAAACATCACTCCTAGCTGGTATCTTCTCGATTTCCTATAGACCCCTTTGTCCCAGACAACTACCCCCCCCCCCCCCCCCCCCATCCATTTTAGGTGACTTCACCCCTGAAATAGTTTTGGGTTCTTAGGTTTTAGGTCTTCTCCGGCAGCACCGTTGACACCCGCCTCTGCCTTATTTCAGGGCCGACGTGTCACTACTTGGCTGTCGTCTTGAAGGTCTCCATCTGCCTGCTTTGTTCTCTGCACTCAATGACTTTTCTCCGGATTAATGGGTTTTATTATGTTCTTTGTTTACAAATTTTAATGTAAAATATGAGTGGGAACAATGACATCCATTAAATGGTCTATACAAATTAGAGGAATAAAGGGAATCAAGTTTTAACCCTGTAGAAACAGTGACAACCCAGACAACCCCGACAAGGTAAACAAAGTAAATTGCACTGGGAAGAAGAAGGTGAACTCCGGGGACCTGAGCGGGGAAGCCACACACGCAGGATATCGGGCGCACGATCTTAGTGACTCCCCGCACAGCGCATTATACACGGACAATGCACTTACATGCACCAGGAAGAAGAAGGTGAACTCCGGGGACCTGAGCGGGGAAGCGACACATGCAGGATATCGGACATACGATCTTAGTGACTCCTGCACAGCGCTTTATACACGGACAATGCACTTACATGCACCAGGAAGAAGAAGGTGAACTCCGGGGACCTGAGCGGGGAAGTGACACATGCAGGATATCGGACACACGATCTTAGTGAATCAAGGAAGACCCGAATCTTCGTCGGACAACGCACCGCGGGATTGCGATGGGACGAGTAAGTAAAGGTGCCCCTTTGTTTCTAAAGGGTCATGGAGGTGGGGCTGACATGATTTGGGGTCTCCCAATCTCATAGTGTTATGGTATAAGCCTAGGATATGCTATCCGTACCTTCACACTTTTCAATGATGAATGACACTCCCCATCTGTAGTGTATAGTTGACTATGCCATGACGCTTCGGGTCATCGGTCTCTTCCCACAGGACACATATGGACCCCCCAGCCCCCCGATTCTCAACCACTAAGTTGGTGAGGTTACAATAAGGGATATTGTAATTAGTGGCAAAACCCCTTTAATTGCTACAGCCTCTTCATTCTAAGGATCATTGATGGTCCCAGAGACCCTACAAGTGATATACTCATAACTTTATCAGATGAAGATACGGAAGTTGGACTTCTATGGAGACCCGTGCATACATTTCAGGGAATAATATGCTAATTTTACTCAGTAGGAAGAGGAGAACCATTCATCTTAGGAAGGCAGCTCCCTATAAAAATAATGGAACAGACCTCTATGAGTAGACTGTGGCCCTTGACCCTCATCAGTGCAGACCAGGCAATATATTGATAGTTAGCGCCTTATAAATCTATGTCCAACCTATTAGAAACCTTGCAATACAGTTAAATTGCACAGTTCCTTCCAAACATAAGAGACTCTGAATTTTCCGAAAGCCATATCGGGGGTTTTAAACCTTCATCTGTGTAGACCAGCCATATTTAGTAAGATAGCTCCCTAGAAGTCACTGATAACCTTGTGACACATGCAAAGTTCCTCCCGAAAATACCAGATTCTGATCTGCAGTGACCTATTTTTTGGGTGGTTGTTGACACTCATCAGCGCAGAGCAGGACACCTTACAAAATGGAGCTCCCGATAAGTCACAACGCAACCTTTACAACACCTAGAGATACAATTTGGATAGGAACCAAACCAGAAAATCCCTTTAAAAAGTAAAACATGAAAGGTCACAGACGTGGTACAGAAGTCCCCTAAATGCCACATTGGGCAGGAGTAAGTGGACGCATTGGTGGCCGCTGGATGAGCTTTGTTGGGACATTATATCGATATAATAGTCTAAGAAAAGTTCTCTTTATATAAAAGCGTGTAATGAGATGCGGCTGGAACACGGATCTTTTAAGAAAGTGGCAGAATAAAGGAGCGGCAATCACAAAGAGCGCGGCTGGCGATGTCCCGAAACATCCTGTACTACAGAATAATAGGGACATTTGTATTTTAGCCATCCGCTATTTTTTTTCTTTGATTTTATGGGGAGGATAATCAGGGTCGGTCTTTCTTTTTGAACAAACATGAGGAAAATTAGATGATTTTTTTCCAGTAATGAAAAGGAAAAAATGTAATACTTGGCGGCTGAGAGGAGAGAGATATGATTGGCGACTATTAGTGCAAGTGGATGTGCAGATGGTGCAGGGAGAAGCAGAGGGGCTTGTAGGGGTTCAAACTGGCGCAGTGAGAGGGATCGAGCTGTGGCCGGGAGTTTGAAATTTTATGGGGTGGATAATCGGGTATGAGCGCTTCTATTTTTTTTTTTTTAATCAAACAGGCGTAAAAAAAAATATCCGGCCCGTGACCAGGGGGAGAGCAAGGTCCGACCCGCGACCAGGGGGAGAGCAAGGTCCGACCCGTGACCACGGGGAGAGCAAGGTCCGACCCGCTACCAGGGGGAGAACAAGGTCCGACCCGCGACCACGGGGAGAGCAAGGTCCGACCCGCGACCACGGGGAGAGCAAGGTCCGACCCGCGACCAGGGGGAGAGCAAGGTCCGACCCGCGACCAGGGGGAGAGCAAGGTCCGACCCGCGACCACGGGGAGAGCAAGGTCCGACCCGCGACCACGGGGAGAGCAAGGTCCGACCCGCGACCACGGGGAGAGCAAGGTCCGACCCGCGACCACGGGGAGAGCAAGGTCCGACCCGCGACCACGGGGAGAGCAAGGTCCGACCCGCGACCACGGGGAGAGCAAGGTCCGACCCGCGACCACGGGGAGAGCAAGGTCCGACCCGCGACCACGGGGAGAGCAAGGTCCGACCCGCGACCACGGGGAGAGCAAGGTCCGACCCGCGACCACGGGGAGAGCAAGGTCCGACCCGCGACCACGGGGAGAGCAACGTCCGACCCGCGACCACGGGGAGAGCAACGTCCGACCCGCGACCACGGGGAGAGCAACGTCCGACCCGCGACCACGGGGAGAGCAACGTCCGACCCGCGACCACGGGGAGAGCAACGTCCGACCCGCGACCACGGGGAGAGCAACGTCCGACCCGCGACCACGGGGTGAGCAAGGTCTGACCCGCGACCACGGGAAGATCAAGGTCCGACCCGCGACCACGGGAAGATCAAGGTCCGACCCGCGACCAGGGGGAGAGCAAGGTCCGACCCGCTACCAGGGGGAGAGCAAGGTCCGACCCGCGACCAGTGGGAGAGAGATAGATGTCCATCCTCTCGATAGAAGGTTAGGGTGTGGGGGGTTGGGCGAGCGATGTCCAGCCCACGCTCGAAGGTTAGGCTGTGGGGGGTTGGGCGAGTGATGTCCGACCCGCACTCATGGGGAATGGGGGGGCAGGAAGAGCGAGGTTCGGCCCCCGGCCAGCAGGGAAGCACCGCCTGGCCCGCGCCCAGGGGGAGAGCACCGCCCAGGGGCACATTTTTCAAACAATTGAACAACCATTAAAATGTAATTCTCCGCCGCCATGTCTGGACTGGCCGCTGTTTATATGCGCTGGGATTCTTAAGCCGATGACCTTGATTTCATGAGCCACAGATGGGGTTTTATGATTATTTCGACAATCACGGAAAGGAAGATGGCCGTCACTGGTAACAAGTCAGGTGATCAGTGATCTTTACCAGCAGGCGGGAGGTTTTATAGTCATTAGCTTAAGTAACAATTGATTAGTATGAAAGTTATAAGTTGGAAATGCAAAGAACAAGACAAGACTCGTTAAAAGAAAAAACATTTATTTTCGAATTACAAAATATTCTTAAGACAATAGAATAAAAATATGTATAAAATGTACAATCAAAATGTAATAAAAATCACAAAATGCACAATAATGTCATAAAATTAAATACCATACATGGAAATAATAGACTGCCATTCCGTATTCTGGAGGACAATCTATGAAACGTCTGCGTAACATGGAGACCTTCATTCATTGACAGCAAGTGGTTTTGGAAATTAAAATATTGTCGAACTTTTTACTACATAATAATGGAGGGTTTGGACAATTCCTTGAAGCTGGAAATGAATAGACATTATCCACGGCCCATCTGATCCGACCCACCTGGATTTTCTCGTAAAAGCCCAACGTGAGTGTCCGTTTGCCAGCCAGCCGGGATATCTAGAGGACTTGGTGTTGTAGTAAATCAATAAAGACACCAATGCTGCCAATGACTTGATGTTCATGCTGAGAGCTGGGAATAGCGGAGCAAAGTGGCCGGGAGCCATAGGGGGGATTACAAGGCAAAAAAACAATCTGATGATTGCGGCTAATTAGCCGCCAATTAATTCATGTCCTGCGGCCACTCAACGTGTGGGAGGAAGATACCAATTACATGTCAGCGTTGGCCCCCAGATGTACCCAGCGCAGGTAAAAGTGGCACAGCAGCTCCTGCATCACTGCCAAATCCGCTGACCACAATCGAGTCACAGGGGTTGTGATTGATGCCTTCAGGGCCGTATTCCCAGCATCGGATCGGGGAGAATCTATCATCTTACACCGATTTACAGTCCTATCCCATATTTCTATCCGTATCATAAACCCTAATGGTTACTATAAGAGCCAATGAGGTTTCACTACACTCAGAGGTCAGTCACATGACCTAATAGCATCCTGGTCATGTGATCTTCCAGATAACTTTAACTAGGACGGTAGTATAAGAAATAATGTAACATGAAATTCAAGAATTTTGAGTTATAAAGAGAAGGGTTGTGCATGTTATTACCCAAAAATTAATACAGTGAATATAAAAGTAACTAATAAACTCAACTTGCAAATCTTATAAAAAGCACCTCTTAAAGGGGCGGGATTTCTGCGCTATACTGGGAAGTCAAGGTGTCAAAAATTCGGCAACTTGGCTAATCCTGTAACACCTCACATCCGAATACTAACACCCTACACCCATATCGGTCTGCGCCGAGCACGTGGCGGTCATCAGGTTGGGGGTCGGACTTGGCGCAGTGGTGCATTATGGGTTCGATGTTACCGCAGAGTTTGGAGTCTCGTTGGAACTGGTGGCGTAGCCGAGTTTCTTGAGGTCCTTGGTCACGACACTGAAGGAGAGGGTGAGGGATCCTTGTGATCGGACCCTGGTAACTGCAAAGATACAAAGGAGAGAAGTCGTTGCTTATACGTTGTCTGTGGCGTCAACAGGGCGGAGCCACGTCTGCTGGGACACTGCTACTTTCTTTTTACAGCATCCATCGCTTTACAGCACTTCCTTTTCACAGAAAAGAAATAGAGGTTTGCGGAAGGATGATCGAAATTCTCTGCAGCAGCAGACATGACCCCACCCCTTGTGCACCAAGAAGCTAATTTGCATATAGATTAAGAGGAAAGGTACCACAATGCTGGTATTGGATGTTAGGTTGATGAAGACTCAATTTAAAAGACTTGTGCTCTAAGGAGGAAGTGGAGACACGCTTTGCAGCAGCCGTGCTTTCTGGCTAACAGGTGGAGGTCCTAATCTGGGAACCCTCCCCTTTATGATAGCTAATAGCTAACCGACATATCAGGATACAAGTATCATAGTATCATAGTATATAAGGCTGGAAGGAGACGCAAGTCCATCAAGTCCAACCTTCAAGAATTAAATAAATGTTTTATCCCCATAACCCGTGATATTTTTTCTCTCCAGAAAGGCATCCATGCCTCTCTTGAACATGTACATAGAGTCGGCCATAACAACCTCCTGCGGCAGAGAGTTCCATAGTCTCACTGCTCTTACAGTAAAGAACCTTTGTCTATGGTGATGGTAAAATCACCTCTCCTCTAGGCGTAGAGGATGCCCCCTTGTCCTGGTAACAGACCGAGGTATAAAAAGATCTTTGGAGAGATCCTTGTACTGTCCGTTCAGGTATTTGTACATTGTAATGAGGTCTCCCCTCAGTCGTCTTTTTTCTAAACTGAATAATCCCAAATTTTGTAATCTGTCATTGTATTCTAGTCCCCCCATTCCCCTAATAATCCTGGTTGCTCTCCTCTGCACCCGTTCCAGCTCTACTATATCCTTTTTATACACTGGTGCCCAAAACTGTACACAATATTCCATGTGTGGTCTGACCAGGGATTTGTATAAGGGCAGAACTATGTCTTTATCATGAGAATCTATTCCTCTCTTGATACATCCCATTATTTTATTTGCTTTAGCAGCAGCCGCCTGGCTCTGGTCACTAAAATTAAGTTTACCATCCACCAATACCCCCAAGTCCTTTTCAGCCACAGTTTTACTAAGTAATTGACCGTTTAGAACATAATTATACTTTTTGTTTCCATGGCCCAAGTGCATAACTTTACATTTATCTACATTAAACCTCATCAACCATTTCTCTGCCCATCCCTCAAGCTTCCACAAATCCCTCTGTAATGCTAAACTATCGACCTCAGTATTTATTACTTTACACAGCTTAGTATCATCTGCAAATATTGAAACTTGACTGTGTAAACCCACTACAAGGTCATTAATAAAAATATTAAAAAGAAGTGGCCCCAATACTGACCCCTGTGGCACTCCACTGGTAACATCAACCCAATCGGAGAATGTGCCATTAATGACCACCCTCTGTTTTCTATCACTAAGCCAATTACTTACCCAGATACACAGATTTTCTCCTACTCCCAGCAGTCTCATTTTATATACCAACCTTTTATGTGGCACGGTGTCAAATGCCTTTGAGAAGTCCAGATATACAACATCCACAGCGTCCCCCAGATCCAGTCTTGAACTTACCTCCTCGTAGAAACCAATCAGATTAGTCTGACAGGACCGATCTCTCATAAACCCATGCTGACGCTGGGTTATAAGGTTGTGCACAGTGAGATACTCCAGGATAGCATCTCTAATAAACCCCTCAAATATTTTCCCCACCACAGCAGTTAGACTTACGGGTCTGTAGTTTCCAGGATCGCTATTTGATCCTTTTTTGTATATTGGTACCACATTTGCTATGCGCCATTCCTGTGGAACATAACCAGTCCTCAGTGAATCTTCAAATATTAAAAATAATGGTCTGTCTATCACCGTACATAATTCATGCAGAACCCGGGGGTGTATGCCATCTGGCCCAGGTGATTTATCTATCTTAGTGGTTGCGAGGCGGCGCCGTACCTCTTCCTGGGTTAAACTGTTGACATTATAAAAAGAATTTACATTATTCCTCATTGTGTCTTCCACCAGGGGATTTTCCTGGGTAAAGACAGTTGAGAAGGCGACATTCAGTAGATTGGCCCTTTCCTCATCTCCTTCCACCATGACCCCCATGTTATTTCTAAGGGGACCCACACTCTCTGTTTTTAGTTTCTTATCATTTATATACTTGAAAAATAATTTGGGATTATTTTTGCTCTCCCTGGCAATATTTCTTTCAGTCTCTATTTTTGCGGCCTTTATCTGCTTTTTACAGGATTTATTTTTCTCTCTATAATCCTGTAATGCCTCATCGCTACCTTCACGTTTTAGCACCTTAAACGCTTTATCTTTCTCGCTTATTGCTTTCCTTACAAGACTAGTTAGCCACATAGGCTTTTTCTTGTTCCTTTTATGCTTTTTTCCATAAGGTATGTGTTTCTCACAGGACTTTTTCAGAATATATGAGAAAAAGTCCCATTTTAGGGGGGGGCTTTTGTCTTTGAGAGCATTATCCCAGTCTATGCCTTTAAGGTCTTCCCTTAGTTGATGAAAATTTGCCCTCCTGAAGTTTAGAGTGTTGGTTGCCCCTTCACTAACATGCTTAGTAAAGCGTAATACAAAATCAATGATATTATGATCACTATTCCCCAGGTTCCCCCCAACCTGTAGTTTTGATACCCTATCAGGTCTGTTGGTAAGGATAAGGTCCAGCAGTGCCCCACCTCTTGTTGGCTCCAGGACTAGTTGCGACAGGTAATTGTCTTTTGTTGTTGACAAGAACCTGCTACCTTTGAAGGACCTGCAGGTTTCTGCCCCCCAGTCAATATCTGGGTAATTGAAGTCCCCCATGATAAGTACTTCACCATGCTTTGAAGCCGCATCCATTTCACTTATCAGCATTTCCTCTGCTGCCTCCATTATATTTGGAGCCTTATAACAAACCCCTAGTAATATTTTATTATTCTTTTTCCCTCCCCTTATCTCCACCCATAGGGACTCCACATTTGCGTTACTGATGTCATCTCGCAAGACGATGTCATCTCGCAAGACGATGTCATCTCGCAAGTGATGATAAAGCCCATGGGGTAAGAACCTGCAGAGGGTTGAGGTCTCTACAGCTGCAAGACAGAAGCTCACAAAGCAGTCTATGGAGAAGGGAGGGGGAGAAATGAGTCGCAGCAGCTAGGGACTGAGACTGCGGAGAGGAGAGCTGCTAAATTTTTATAGGTGAGGTTCACTTTAAGACTAAGACGGAACGACATCATTGAACGTCTCATCCCACAAAGCCTACGCATCTGTTCTCTTCTCCTGATGTCACTTCTAATGTAAGATGGAAGGGGCAAAATTATCTCATTTCTGTACTTCCCGCAATCATCATTTCCAGGGCTCAGAATTCATCTGCCTGGTGGCATCCGTCCTGGCCGCAGTCCAGCTCTCCTAAACGCAGATCTAACTGAGAAATGGCTGAGCAGACAAGAACCTCCGGAAATAAGGAAGTAACAATGTGCAGATACAAGGTCAAGGCAGCAGGTAGATCCCACAGGGTCTGTAGGGTCAGTGTCACCACACACATAACTGCATAGTAAGAGCCCGCAGGTGACCTGTGACCCCACTGAGATATCAGGATCACTCTCCAGCGGAAAAGGAGCAATTATGGGAATGCTGCAAGTGTAGGATCAGAATTCAGCATCATGTTTGATAAAGGTGCATTGTGAAATGAAATGACACGGTTATGTCTTGGTAAAGAATACGTTTTTCACACCAATTCCTGTGAGGCCTGTAGAATATGGATCAGAACTCAGCATCTGCTGCTCAATTCTGAGGTTCATATCTACTATAATACTGCCCCCTATGTACAGGAATATAACTCCTATAATACTGCCCCCTATGTACAGGAATATAACTACTATAATACTGCCCCTATGTACAGGAATATAACTACTATAATACTGCCCCCTATGTACAGGAATATAACTACTATAATACTGCCCCCTATGTACAAGAATATAACTACTATAATACTGCCTCCTATGTACAAGAATATAACTACTATAATACTGCCCCCTATGTACAAGAATATAACTACTATAATACTGCCCCTATGTACAAGAATATAACTACTATAATACTGCCCCATATGTACAAGAATATAACTACTATAATACTGCCCCCTATGTACAGGAATATAACTACTATAATACTGCCCCTATGTACAGGAATATAACTACTATAATACTGCCCCTATGTACAGGAATATAACACCTATAATACTGCCCCCTATGTACAGGAATATAACTACTATAATACTGCCCCCTATGTACAAGAATATAACTACTATAATACTGCCCCCTATGTACAGGAATATAACTACTATAATACTGCCCCTATGTACAGGAATATAACTACTATAATACTGCCCCTATGTACAGGAATATAACACCTATAATACTGCCCCCTATGTACAGGAATATAACTACTATATTACTGCCCCCTATGTACAAGAATATAACTACTATAATACTGCCCCCTATGTACAGGAATATAACTACTATAATACTGCCCCCTATGTACAAGAATATAACTACTATAATACTGCCCCCTATGTACAAGAATATAACTACTATAATACTGCCCCCTATGTACAGGAATATAACTCCTATAATACTGCCCCCTATGTACAGGAATATAACTACTATAATACTGCCCCCTATGTACAAGAATATAACTACTATAATACTGCCCCCTATGTACAGGAATATAACTACTATAATACTGCCCCTATGTACAGGAATATAACTACTATAATACTGCCCCTATGTACAGGAATATAACACCTATAATACTGCCCCCTATGTACAGGAATATAACTACTATAATACTGCCCCCTATGTACAAGAATATAACTACTATAATACTGCCCCTATGTACAGGAATATAACTACTATAATACTGCCCCTATGTACAGGAATATAACTACTATAATACTGCCCCTATGTACAGGAATATAACACCTATAATACTGCCCCCTATGTACAGGAATATAACTACTATATTACTGCCCCCTATGTACAAGAATATAACTACTATAATACTGCCCCCTATGTACAGGAATATAACTACTATAATACTGCCCCCTATGTACAAGAATATAACTACTATAATACTGCCCCCTATGTACAAGAATATAACTACTATAATACTGCCCCCTATGTACAGGGATATAACTACTATAATACTGCCCCCTATGTACAATTATATATAACTACTATAATACTGCCCCTATGTACAAGAATATAACTACTATAATACTGCCCCCTATGTACAAGAATATAACTACTATAATACTGCCCCCTATGTACAAGAATATAACTACTATAATACTGCCCCCTATGTACAAGAATATAACTACTATAATACTGGCCCCTATGTACAAGAATATAACTACTATAATACTGCCCCCTATGTACAAGAATATAACTACTATAATACTGGCCCCTATGTACAAGAATATAACTACTATAATACTGCCCCCTATGTACAAGAATATAACTACTATATTACTGCCCCCTATGTACAAGAATATAACTACTATAATACTGCCCCCTATGTACAAGAATATAACTACTATAATATTGCCCCCTATGTACAAGAATATAACTACTATAATACTGCCCCCTATGTACAGGAATATAACTACTATAATACTGCCCCCTATGTACAAGAATATAACTACTATAATACTGCCCCCTATGTACAAGAATATAACTACCATAATACTGCCCCCTATGTACAAGAATATAACTACTATAATACTGCCCCCTATGTACAAGAATATAACTACTATAATATTGCCCCCTATGTACAAGAATATAACTACTATAATACTGCCCCCTATGTACAGGAATATAACTACTATAATACTGCCCCCTATGTACAAGAATATAACTACTATAATACTGCCCCCTATGTACAGGAATATAACTACTATAATACTGCCCCCTATGTACAAGAATATAACTACTATAATACTGCCCCCTATGTACAGGGATATAACACCTATAATACTGCCCCCTATATACAAGAATATAACTACTATAATACTGACCCCTATGTACAAGAATATAACTACTATATTACTGCTCCCTATGTACAAGAATATAACTACTATAATACTGCCCCTATGTACAGGGATATAACTACTTTAATACTGCCCCTATGTACAAGAATATAACTACTATAATACTGCCCCCTATGTACAAGAATATAACTACTATATTACTGCCCCCTATGTACAAGAATATAACTACTATAATACTGCCCCCTATGTACAGGAATATAACTACTATAATACTGCCCCCTATGTACAAGAATATAACTACTATAATACTGCCCCCTATGTACAGGGATATAACTACTATAATGCTGCCCCCTATGTACAAGAATATAACTACTATAATGCTGCCCCCTATGTACAGGGATATAACTACTATAATACTCCCCCCTATGTACAGGAATATAATCACTATAATACTGCCCCCTATGTACAGGAATATAACTACTATAATACTGCCCCCTATGTACAAGAATATAACTACCATAATACTGCCCCCTATGTACAGGAATATAACTACTATAATACTGCCCCCTATGTACAAGAATATAACTACTATAATACTGCCCCCTATGTACAAGAATATAACTACTATAATACTGCCCCCTATGTACAAGAATATAACTACTATAATACTGCTCCCTATGTACAAGAATATAACTACTATAATACTGCCCCCTATGTATAAGAATATAACCACTATAATACTGCCCCCTATGTACAAGAATATAACTACTATAATACTGCCCCCTATGTACAGGAATATAACCACTATAATACTGCCCCCTATGTACAAGAATATAACTACTATAATACTGCCCCCTATGTACAAGAATATAACTACTATAATACTGCCCCCTACGTACAAGAATATAACTACTATAATACTGCCCCCTACGTTCAAGAATATAACTACTATAATACTGCCCCCTACGTACAAGAATATAACTACTATAATACTGCCCCCTATGTACAAGAATATAACTACTGTAATACTGCCCCCCTATATACAGGAATATAACTACTATAATACTGCCCCCTATATACAGGAATATAACTACTATAATACTGCCCCCTATGTACAGGAATATAACTACTATAATACTGCTCCCCTATGTACAAGAATATAACTACTATAATACTGCCCCCTATGTACAAGAATATAACTACTATAATACTGCCCTCTATGTACAAGAATATAACTACTATAATACTGCCCCCTATGTACAAGAATATAACTACTATAATACTGCCCCCTATGTACAAGAATATAACTACTATAATACTGCCCCTATGTACAGGAATACAACTACTATAATACTGCCCCCTATGTACAAGAATATAACTACTATAATACTGCCCCCTATGTACAAGAATATAACTACTATAATACTGCCCCCTATGTACAAGAATATAACTACTATTATACTGCCCCCTATGTACAGGGATATAACTACTATAATACTGCCCCTATGTACAGGAATATAACTACTATAATACTGCCCCCTATGTACAGGGATATAACTACTATAATACTGCCCCCTATGTACAAGAATATAACTACTATAATACTGCCCCCTATGTACAAGAATATAACTACTATAATACTGCCCCTATGTACAGGAATATAACTACTATAATACTGCCCCCTATGTACAAGAATATAACTACTATAATATCAAGACTCCATGTTCCATGACACATATAGATGGATCTGCCTCCCCCATGCAGTTATGTAATAGACCGCTCTTCCATGCCAGTGTACGTAGAGTTGGCGGCGGTGGCTGGTGCCCGTCTGCTTGGTTACCATCTGTGGTGGGTAGTGCGTCTGCACTAATGACTTAGCAGCTTGATCCGCAGATTAAAAAAAAAAATTCATGTGCAATTAACGCCTTGTTTAATTCACTTGTAATGAGGTGTTACGCGTCGCTGTGTGTCAGAGTTAATGGATGAGGTGTGTGAAGGGCGCGATCATGGGTTTGATGAAGGTGACCTCCCATCTATACAGCAAAGAGTTAATAAAACATCTACTTTTATCCTGTGAATGGGACCAGGGCTTCACTTGTTTCTATGGTGGTACAAGAACATTTATCTACCAGTGTCCAATGGATGAAGGGCATCCTCCCACTGCTGTGCTCTTAGCTCTCTGCACTTAAGAGCACTTCTCCAATGAAAGGTGATAGACTGCAGAGAGTAAAGGCTTTAGGATTTCCTATGTCACAATGTTATCCGGATCACGGTTTATAGATGGACAAGCTGTGTTCTGCCAGGTGACTCTGCAGGGGCGGGGTTAGATATAGTTCACACCCCCGCTGTGCAAACCTTCCCTGTGCATTGTGCCAAGTCAACCTAATTTGTCTCATAATTTTTCTTCATAATCACTTCA
This sequence comes from Engystomops pustulosus, assembly GCF_040894005.1. Classification (NCBI taxonomy): domain Eukaryota; kingdom Metazoa; phylum Chordata; class Amphibia; order Anura; family Leptodactylidae; genus Engystomops; species Engystomops pustulosus. Next base: position 16,773,616 of record NC_092418.1, read on the forward strand.
TCTTCTTTCCTTTTATGGATTCCTTTTTTTTCATGGTGGAGACAAATATAGGAAAAAAAAAAAAATTAAAAATATCGAGGATTTATTAAAAGCCGGTGACTGTGCCCAGAATGTGACTCCCAGATTTGATACGGATCCCAGGAATAAAAAGAAATGTGAGTCCTCCTGTATAAGGGCTGTGCCATCTGTGAGGTGCCCATACAGCTCATGGCACGTTCAGGACTTCTACCCCCAGAATATGGGGACTTGATTACCAAAATCCTTTAAAGGGGGTTTTCCTGAGGCACCTGGGGCTCCAATGGAAATGGATAGAGGTGATGGCTGAAGTTACAACTACTGAATCACAAGGCTTCTACCTCTCAGAGGACTCCCCGGTACTGCTGGAATAGAACTCAGGTGGGACACGAGATATTGGTAGCACCAAAGAGCTAGGCAAGGGAGGGGCAGTCAGGCAGAGGTCAGGGCAAGCAGACCAGGCTTAAAGTCAAAGCAGACGGAGGTGAGAGGTGCAGGGGTCAGACCAGGGCAGGTGAAAGTCCAGCAGAGCCCAGGTACAGGTGGAAAGATAAGAGTGGGCAGCCGGGGTTCAGAGTCAATAATTAGTACAACAGAATCGCAGGACAGGGGCAGAGTCAGGTCAAGGTCAGGATCACGGAGAAGGGAGGAGCACGACTAGTCAGGAACCTAATGGACTTCAGCCTGTGATACTCAGCACCTCCGTAGGTCCAGGGATCAGACAGGGACGGTTTGTACTGAGTTCCTTTACATTTCACACTTACATGGCTGAGACCACCAGATGGGGGAGTGTTGGCTTTAAATGTCTCTTTGTGTGAATGGGAAACTGTCATCAGGAAGGTCATTTTAACATGATGACAGTTTCCATTAGCATCTGGCATCCCAATTTAAAAAATCCCCTCGAGAGTCCACCCCCCTCCCCATCCCGGGACTTACCACACGCTGCTGGCAGGGAGCCGGTGATGTAAAAGAAACAAATAACCCCTTTACGACCAGGCCCTTTTTTTGTTGTTTGAGTTTTCATTTTTTATTCCTTACCGTCAAAAATCCAGAACTTTTTATATTTGCCATTTAAAGAGCTGTGTGAGGGCTTGTTTTCTGCGTAATAAATTGTACTTCATATTGACGGTATTGAATATTCCATGCCGTGAACTTAGAAGCGGGAAAAACATTCCAAATGCAGTGAATATATGAATTGTGGGCTTGGATTTTATGGCTTTCACTGTGTGTCTTCTTATTCTTTGGGTCGGTGCGATCACAGGGATAACAAATCTGTATAGGTTTTATAATGTTTTCATACATTTACAAAAATTAGTGTCATTTTTTTTTACTTTTGATGACCTTTTCAATGCTTCTATTTTGAGGATTGTATGGCGTTTTGATCAGTTTTTATGATTTTTTAAATTTTTTTTTGCAAAAGTGACATTTTCGACTTCGGGCGCTATTTTCTGTTACGGGGTTAAACCCCTGGAATAACCGTTACTATATTTTGATAGATCTGACATTTTGGGGGGCCGGTGATACCTTACATGTTTAGGATTTTTACTGTTTATTTATATTTATATCAGTTCTAGGGAAAAGGGGGGTGATTTGAATTATGTTTATTTTATTTAGTTTACCATTTTTAAGAACCCCTAGGGTACTTTAACCCAAGGGTGTCTGATTGCACCTTCCATATAGTGTCATACTACACAGCATCTATTACATTGTGCAAATCACTCATTGTAATAGATCACTGTAATAGATGGGTTAAAACGTGACAGACAGTCTCAGGTCTTCAGCCTCGGGTCACCGGCATTGCCGGTGGCGATAGATGGGTTAACACCCGCGATCGGTGCTAGCACTGTATGCGGGTGTTACTGGTGGGTGTTTGCTGCAATATGCAGCAAATACTCACTGACAATGGGGAGGGCTCAGCCTGTGAGCCCCTTCCAAACACCTGCACCCGACAAATGCCGTAGTCCTACTGCACCCCCCCCCCCATGATCTTGCAATCTGCTGTTCTGTGGCAAGAGGGGGGTCCCACATTTATACTATGGATAGGGGATACATGTATAGCTTAATACAACCCCTAGATCCAAAAACTAATCAAAAATTTGGTACAGATTTGTTACCTTCTCGACCGTCCCCGTGAGCCACGACTTTGGGGTCTGTAAATTCTGGCCGGTGACCTGTGATCCAGCTGTGAAGGAAAGACAAGGACATTACAGATCAGGAGATGAACCTCCACCAGTGTGTGGCGCTACAGAGCCCTCTGTCATACCTGGCGCCATACGTGGTAACATTACATTTAGTACGGGGTAACATTTGGGATCATAAAAGTAAAATTAAAAATCTCTTCGGATCCCTGAATGAAAAACTGTCAGAGAGATTTAAAGGGGTTGACCCCAGAACTGATAAGTAAATTAACAGTGAAGGTTTCTAATGTAGAACACCCCTTTAAACTTCCTCCAGAACTTTCCCTGTCACTCATTGGGCCAATATTTTAATATCCCAATGTCCGCAGAACCCATTAGGGCCAATTTCATAGGAAGCCTAAAAATCTCTCAAATTGCCTGTTATTTGCATGGACTGTGGGAAGCCGAACAATACACATGAAAGCGCCCGTCCCTTTAATCACGGAGCCCATTTGTCTTAATGCAGATATTTACATATTCAGAAAGACGCGGCTAATGGGGAAAGTTCAGACACGGAGCATTTTGCAAGAAAAGGTTATCGGCAATTTCCTAAATTACTGACGGCACAAGATGTACGAGAAGATTAGAGGGTCCGCTCCCGTCATCCGCTCATTAGTCACCGGGGGGAGAACATCACCACCCCAAAAATACTTCGATACTAAAAATTAAACAAAAAAAAAGACTTTTCCAACAAACAAAAAAAGATCCAAGTTGTCTCGGTGGCCTCTTTTGTGAGGCTTCCAGGAGGAAGTGACATCACGGAGGAGCCAGGTAGGTACTACAGGGGGTGGGAGGGGTCAGAAGTATTTCAGATAAAACCCATCCTTATAATTCTATATTTTACTCAAGGGCTTAAAGCAGCAGGAGGACTGTGATGAAATGTATCTATATTCCAGGATTGTAGCCTCTCACACTGCTGTGCTCTGAGCCCTCTGCACTGAACTGCTCTGCAGAGCACAGGAATACTCTGAGTACCTGCAGTAGTATCCAACCAGAAGCTTGCTACAGCTTTCACTTGAAAAAGTGGGGTGAGGCTATAAAGAAGCCGAGAGTTAGGAGCACAGCAGTGTAAGGACACACACCCAGTACAATCCTGGAACATAAATCCATATTCCACAGTCCTGCTTCTACTAAAAACACAGAAGTCTGATTACACATCTCTCCAGGGCTAATACATAACACTGCAGTTTGTATAGTCACACCTGCTGACAGGTTCCCTATAACAAATAAGCTGAAATGTGATGAGACAGGAGTGAGGTCAGCACTAGGATGTCCAATAGAAATTGATGGAGTACAGCACAAGATGAGACGATACCCAAAGAGTATAGGGAAGTACAGGGAAACTAGTGGTGCCGAGACCCCGCCATCAGACATTCAGTCCTTAAAGGGAACCCATCACCAGGGACCTCATTTCACTAAAGACAGGTTGTAGAAGCTCATCAAACCTGCAGTACAAATATGTCCTTTTCTAAGCATTTGCATTACAATATAATTGTGTGTTCTAACTTACCTTACACCCTGACAAAATCCTCTGTGTAGTCCCAGGGGTCGGGCTTTGGTTTGGATGCATTTCAAAAAACAACATGTGACTTGTCTGTGCTGCAAACTCCTGAGCTCTCAGCGTGCTCTTTGTGCTCCTGTACAGCTCCTCCCTTCCACACTGATATCAGCTCTCCAGGCTGTGAGCTCTGAAGAAGCAGGAGGGAGGAGCTGTGCAGGAGCACTGCAGGTGTGATGAGCTCCTGCACCATTTCTTTAGTGAAAATTAGGGCCCTGGTGACAGGTTCCCTTTAATGGGAACATCCCTTTAATTATGGTATTTAAAGTATACTCATAAAAGGATATTATTTTGCTTAAACCTATGACACCATTAGATCCATCAACAGCACCTTGCCTACAGTTTCCACTAGAAAAAGTTACAAAAACACTAAAATAAGTTTGTCTTGTGACTCTTTTACTTTTAGAGATGCCGGATTCTACATTGTACAGGTGGAGCAGCAGGAATAATAACCTCACACCAGTTTCTATGTAAAGCTCTGCAATGCGTCAGAACTTATCGCAACGGAAGACGAGATCAAGCGTCGGCATCGCACAGCACGGAGGAGAACGCCGGTAATTACCTGTCAGCTCCATTATCGAGGCGTCCGTCTGGTGGAGAGGACAACGAGGGAAAACTCACAGAATGATTCTGTCCTGGCACATGCACAATAAGGAGCGGGCTGGCGCTGACTGATAGAAGACGCTACCCGCTCCGCAGCCTGCGGGCAGACCGGCCCACATCAGCGCCAACTTCACACACGTCACAAACTTCCTCCGCACCATCAGTCCTACGGCTAGAACGTCAGGACTAAGTCCTGCTGGAGAGGGGCACGGGTAGGCTATGCTCACATCTGCATCAGGGGGCGTCATTAGCCCAAAAAAAAAGCGTCTTCATGAATAAGCCCAATGGATCCCATTATGTGGCAACAAGACGTCTGGCTCTGGGATTTTTTTTTCGTTCCATAGGTTCGCGGCGGTGCCAGAATCGGGAAGAGTACAAAGTCATCCGTCTTTGGTCATCGGGTTGCATCATGTCCCTGCCTCGGATGCTGACAGCATGGCCTACAGCTAGGGCATGCTGTGCCTAGTGACCCCAGGCAGGGCAAATATCCCTAGAACACATCCCGTGTGATTGTATGGGGCCCCAGAGACCACTTTCCTCCAATAGTAGTAGAATGCAAGTTCACCAGAGGAAGACCATCGTCCTCCTTGTCCACAACGTGTAACACAACATTGCCACGTGACGCTGTCCTCCCCTCTTGATCCACTTTCTTCCCATCTGCTTTAGCGAAGAAAGAAAGTGGTTGTCGACTTTTGCTTGGGGCCCTCAAAACACCAAATTCACCCCTGACCCCAGTGTATAAAACTCCTTTCCCAAATTAGGGTCTATATCTGGTTCCTAGTGAACCAGTCCCGTTATTCTTGTTCGTCCTCTTCTGATGTTCTGTGTTACACCCTTAACCTATTTTCTGACTCGCACCAGCTTGGACCATACTTCTTGTTTTTAGGCTACAGTCCAATGTTTGTTGATTTGCGCTGGGTAGAAGTCACCCCCATATGGTCAGACCCACTAAGGAGATGTGGATAGAAATGTAACCCTAGAAGTCAGTAGATTCTTCGTATTAGAATCCCTTTTCCCGACATGTAATGCCCTTTCTGACCTGAAGGAGCGCTACAGGGAAATAAAGTCATCACACTGTGAATCGGTACTGAACTAAGCTGGACCACAGTAAAGGATCCCCTTAATTAGCTTAACGTGACACCGAATGGGTTAAGCAGAATCTTTGATGATGATGATTAACGGTTCGTGATTACATTTCCTGATTAGTCCCCGTTTCCTGCGGCGTCTGTGACTCCACTCTCTTCATCTGTACTGAAATAATCGGATCGTACCTGTTGTTCCGCTAATTGATCCATTAAGTCTGTATGATTAGAAGATGTGCGGTTAGCGCGCGCTCGCTGACAAAAGAACAATTGGTAGGAAAAAAAAAAAAAAACGGTGTAATTGTTAAGACGAATACGTATAAAATACCTCCCTCCGTGACTACGGATGAAATAGACCGCTATATCCATGGATCAGAGGCCTACAAGGGCATAATACAAAGTGTAAGTGGTGGTAGTACCACCCCCATCCTCTGGGGGTGATGTGGAATTGTCCAATGCAATAGAGTTGCCAACAAGCCATGCAATGACTGGATATGAGGTCAGCCGCCTACCCAGATGTCCAAAAGCTAAAAGGGGTAAAAGGATGTCCCAGAAATACCCCCATATCCCCCAGTACTAATTTCGGCACAGTCTGGTTGCTCATTTCCATACAGGTTTACCTAGGAAACCTAAGGTGTCTCCGTGTTATTCTGATTGCTGGGGATTCCCCAGAATCCTCTATCCTGTAGGAGGACCCCTTTAATACCGTAGCCTACAGCCGTATTGTATCCTCCTAGCGTTCCCTTCCGTCTTCCCCAGGGGCGAGTGTCTGTAATGAAGTCACCCGCAGGAATCACGGCACTCACTTCTAAGACTGACAACCTAATCCTCCGGCTTCCCGTAAGATCATAGCAGTAAATTGTTGGCAATGGTCGGAGCCTCGTTCTGCCAAAACCACTAATCCACCTATTAGTGGGAGCGGTGCCGCAGCCTGGAGTGTTGGAGGGGGGGTCAGAGTCTTGTCGCTGCTGATTGAGTGCTGTGCCAGCGCTGAACACAATCATGGCAGCTCAGCCGCTGTGCTGTGACTGATCCTCATCCAAACGAGTCAAACGAGCGTCCGCCGGGACCTGCACAGGAACAGAGAGGCTGTAACTCCGCTCACTCACTTCTGTCTCCACTACTATGATGTACAAATTAAAGGGGTCTTCTTGCTCATTTCAGGTTATACTCGGCCCAATCTCATTAAAGTACATTCCAACCATTTAACAAATATATGTATATACGTGTGTATTTTTTTTTTTTTAACCCGAATGCACCACTAGATGGAGCTCATGAGCTTATTGCATACGGAGTTATTATAGAATTCAATGTATAAACAGTATGCAGTAAGCAGGGTCAGAAATCCCATGTGATTATGAGGGGCCCAAGGGACCAGTGGATCCCCCCCCCCCAAATGCAGTAGTGGGATGCAATTTCACCGCACTGGCTTGAGGAACCAGTGAGGAGTAGGATGAAGACCGGCACCCTCCTAGTTTACCATTTGATGTAACACGACGCCCCTAGGTGACGCTATCCTCCCCTCTTGCTTTACTTTACTTTCATCCGATTTAGCCTGGAAACAGAGGGGTTTCCTAACATTAGTTTTGCTTGGGGCCCCCCAAAACACCCATGTGTAACTTACCTTTCCCCAATCCCAAGCACTACTACTAGTCTAGTCCAGATCTTATGCAGTTGTTCCTGTTTGCCATCATCTGATGTTTTTGGTTCACCCCCGTGCCACCTACCCTATAGCCTAAATCTCTGAACACGATGTTCTCCATCGCCTTGACCTCAGCCTAGACTAGACCCCATTTTCACGCCACAGACCGATGGTTACTGATTCGCGTCTATTAGAAGTCACCAACACTGGTACGGACTTTACAAGATTGTGCCTCGACTTTCTCCGTATGGTAAAGTCCAGTTCTGGAAAATCTGTAGTTGGTAGTTAAAAGGTAAAGTTGAGGAAGACACTTGGGAGTAGTCAGCAAAGGCGCCAAAATAAAATTGGTTGGACGCAGAGTCAGTCTATAGCCATCAAGCTTTTATTGTAAGTAAATGGGGTGTGCTCCCACCCCCCACCCCCGTGTCCACCAGAGATGCATTAATGGTGATGTGGTCATACCCTCTTCTTTTATAGAGGTGGTCAGACTTGCTGTTGATCAATTAACCACATTAATTTGATTAGCAGAACCTGGATACAACTTACCTTCTCCATTCCTTTAGGGCCATCACTTCTGACCATGAGGGGTACTATGGTTGCTTTGGAAGGAGAACGGGTCTCTCTGGGTAAAAATTGGCATCTAATGAACCTCGAAATGGTCATATATTATAAAAGATGGCGAATTACAGAACAATGGACGGTATGAGCGGAGCTTCTTACGGCTTTACATGTCTCACATTGACACTAGTAGAGCTCCAGGCTCCGCCATGAACAAAGACGTCTGTTCATCAATTGCGCTTCTAAAATATTCACAATCCCACGACGGGTCTTAATGGCGGAGCATAAAAAATTAAAAACGGAGTAATATTCCTAACACACGAGTATGAGGCGCAGCGAGGCTCCCCTGCTGGGGCTTAAGCTGTTACAATTTAGAAGCTGGCATGAGGAAATGTTACAAATGTTTCCCTGTGATATCGTTCATTATAACGCGGCAGAGTATGAGGCCGCACGCGGCGTGGTGAGAGGCGAGTCACTGTGATAACCGGGGTCCCGCCGGAAGGTGTGACTCATATGCGGCGATCAGTGAATGTCCGGTAATGTGATACAGAAGTATTATCTGATTATAATAGAAGGAATGGCATTAGAAAATCACTATTTTATCTTATTTAAATTTTCCTTCCTCTTACCACACAATTCTCCCGATTTCCTGCTCATCTATGTCACAAGACCCGCAGGGCAGTCTCCATAGAAGATCCTTTACATGTGTAATCAGACCTTTGTGTATGTTGTTAGTAGCAGCAGGACTGTGAAATATAGATGTATATTTCAGGATCGTACTGGGCGTGTGTCCTCACACTGCTGTGCTATTGTCTTTGTTTGCAGCCCCTATAAATCACTGCTATAACTGGATGACTGCTTCTGCTTTTACTGCTGAAGGGATGTCAAGCATCTCAATGCACCAAGCTAGGAAGAAGAAGCTATGATCCATATTTCACAGTTCTGCTGCTACTAATAACATACACAAAGGTATGATTACACATCTCTTCAACGGCACTACCGGCACTGACTGCAGAAAGGACAGCTGATCTTTGTATATGTTGTTAGTACCAGCAGGACTGTGAAATATGGATATGTGCTCCAAAATTACACAACTTATGGGGTATCCCTGCTTTGCACTAACTAAATACTTCAGCTGTCATACATAAAAAAGAGGTTTTGGGAAGTTCAATGGAGGAAAAACAGCAGTGTGAGGACCCCTGTGCACTTGGAGAATCTATAAACCTGGAATACAAAGCCATATTTCACAGTCCTGCTGCTACTAACAAAAAATACACAAAGGTATAAATACACATCTCTCCAGGGAGATTACCTAACACTGGCTGCAGACAGGACAGAGCACAGCAGTGTGAGGACACCCCCCCAAGTACATATATCACAGTCCTGCTGCTACTAATAACACACACACAGTGGTCTGATTACACATCTCTCCAAGGACAATACCTGGCTGCAGTTTACATGGTAATTTCTGCTGACAGGTTCTCTATAGCGGGGTATTACACTGCAGCAGTAGTTACTACAATGACTATGGACACAGAGGAGGATCATTTTCGGCATCTGTCGCCTGATGGCTGCCCTGTCAGTACGGGCAATAATCGGGAACCCTCTGCTGCTCAATCAGTAGGGATGTAAGTGGGATTCTCTTCCTGCCATGTCCCCGGTCTCCAGCTCCAGTCATGGGATTATTTTCCCTATATTCATGCAGAGTTTGCAATCACAGAATGAAATTGTCCTTGATTTCCATTTCCTGGCTTTGTCACTTGTGGAGGATGACAGCGGGCAGGTGCCCACGCACCATCCTCCTAACCCACCGCGCTTAGTGTCTGCTGGAACAAGCGTCGTAATGACGGGGACAATGGCCGCCCAGCGAGATCCCGGGACAAGGGACACAACGTGCTGAAGAGCAGAGAAATCACACACTGCGCCTCTGTTATTCCGCCTGGAAATGTCTTGTGGTAACCGGAAGTTACTATTGTCCTGATCATCGGCACCAAGGGTCAGAATCAAAGTGTATGAGGTCACCTTACTGCGTAATATTATCACTGCCAGGCAGAGTAACAGAGGGACACAGAGAAGATCTGCTTTTCGGAGGAATTCAAGACGGATAAATCCGAAAAGAAGACGTGGACGGTCCTCATTAAAGTGCCAGGTACCCGCTGTGTGCCAGTATATGGGGGAGCGCTGGGAGCCATAGTGACCCCTGTGTGCCAGTATATGGGGGAGCGCTGGGAGCCATAGTGACCCCTGTGTGCCAGTATATGGGGGAGCGCTGGGAGCCATAGTGACCCCTGTGTGCCAGTATATGGGGGAGCGCTGGGAGCCATAGTGACCCCTGTGTGCCAGTATATGGGGGAGCGCTGGGAGCCATAGTGACCCCTGTGTGCCAGTATATGGGGGAGCGCTGGGAGCCATAGTGACCCCTGTGTGCCAGTATATGGGGGAGCGCTGGGAGCCATAGTGACCCCTGTGTGCCAGTATATGGGGGAGCGCTGGGAGCCATAGTGACCCCTGTGTGCCAGTATATGGGGGAGCGCTGGGAGCCATAGTGACCCCTGTGTGCCAGTATATGGGGGAGCGCTGGGAGCCATAGTGACCCCTGTGTGCCAGTATATGGGGGAGCGCTGGGAGCCATAGTGACCCCTGTGTGCCAGTATATGGGGGAGCGCTGGGAGCCATAGTGACCCCTGTGTGCCAGTATATGGGGGAGCGCTGGGAGCCATAGTGACCCCTGTGTGCCAGTATATGGGGGAGCGCTGGGAGCCATAGTGACCCCTGTGTGCCAGTATATGGGGGAGCGCTGGGAGCCATAGTGACCCCTGTGTGCCAGTATATGGGGGAGCGCTGGGAGCCATAGTGACCCCTGTGTGCCAGTATATGGGGGAGCGCTGGGAGCCATAGTGACCCCTGTGTGCCAGTATATGGGGGAGCGCTGGGAGCCATAGTGACCCCTGTGTGCCAGTATATGGGGGAGCGCTGGGAGCCATAGTGACCCCTGTGTGCCAGTATATGGGGGAGCGCTGGGAGCCATAGTGACCCCTGTGTGCCAGTATATGGGGGAGCGCTGGGAGCCATAGTGACCCCTGTGTGCCAGTATATGGGGGAGCGCTGGGAGCCATAGTGACCCCTGTGTGCCAGTATATGGGGGAGCGCTGGGAGCCATAGTGACCCCTGTGTGCCAGTATATGGGGGAGCGCTGGGAGCCATAGTGACCCCTGTGTGCCAGTATATGGGGGAGCGCTGGGAGCCATAGTGACCCCTGTGTGCCAGTATATGGGGGAGCGCTGGGAGCCATAGTGACCCCTGTGTGCCAGTATATGGGGGAGCGCTGGGAGCCATAGTGACCCCTGTGTGCCAGTATATGGGGGAGCGCTGGGAGCCATAGTGACCCCTGTGTGCCAGTATATGGGGGAGCGCTGGGAGCCATAGTGACCCCTGTGTGCCAGTATATGGGGGAGCGCTGGGAGCCATAGTGACCCCTGTGTGCCAGTATATGGGGGAGCGCTGGGAGCCATAGTGACCCCTGTGTGCCAGTATATGGGGGAGCGCTGGGAGCCATAGTGACCCCTGTGTGCCAGTATATGGGGGAGCGCTGGGAGCCATAGTGACCCCTGTGTGCCAGTATATGGGGGAGCGCTGGGAGCCATAGTGACCCCTGTGTGCCAGTATATGGGGGAGCGCTGGGAGCCATAGTGACCCCTGTGTGCCAGTATATGGGGGAGCGCTGGGAGCCATAGTGACCCCTGTGTGCCAGTATATGGGGGAGCGCTGGGAGCCATAGTGACCCCTGTGTGCCAGTATATGGGGGAGCGCTGGGAGCCATAGTGACCCCTGTGTGCCAGTATATGGGGGAGCGCTGGGAGCCATAGTGACCCCTGTGTGCCAGTATATGGGGGAGCGCTGGGAGCCATAGTGACCCCTGTGTGCCAGTATATGGGGGAGCGCTGGGAGCCATAGTGACCCCTGTGTGCCAGTATATGGGGGAGCGCTGGGAGCCATAGTGACCCCTGTGTGCCAGTATATGGGGGAGCGCTGGGAGCCATAGTGACCGCTGTGTGCCAGTATATGGGGGAGCGCTGGGAGCCATAGTGACCCCTGTGTGCCAGTATATGGGGGAGCGCTGGGAGCCATAGTGACCCCTGTGTGCCAGTATATGGGGGAGCGCTGGGAGCCATAGTGACCCCTGTGTGCCAGTATATGGGGGAGCGCTGGGAGCCATAGTGACCCCTGTGTGCCAGTATATGGGGGAGCGCTGGGAGCCATAGTGACCTCTGTGTGCCAGTATATGGGGGAGCGCTGGGAGCCATAGTGACACCTGTGTGCCAGTATATGGGGGAGCGCTGGGAGCCATAGTGACCCCTGTGTGCCAGTATATGGGGGAGCGCTGGGAGCCATAGTGACTCCTGTGTGCCAGTATATGGGGGAGCGCTGGGAGCCATAGTGACCCCTGTGTGCCAGTATATGGGGGAGCGCTGGGAGCCATAGTGACCCCTGTGTGCCAGTATATGGGGGAGCGCTGGGAGCCATAGTGACCCCTGTGTGCCAGTATATGGGGGAGCGCTGGGAGCCATAGTGACCCCTGTGTGCCAGTATATGGGGGAGCGCTGGGAGCCATAGTGACCCCGGTGTGCCAGTATATGGGGGAGCGCTGGGAGCCATAGTGACCCCTGTGTGCCAGTATATGGGGGAGCGCTGGGAGCCATAGTGACCCCTGTGTGCCAGTATATGGGGGAGCGCTGGGAGCCATAGTGACCCCTGTGTGCCAGTATATGGGGGAGCGCTGGGAGCCATAGTGACCCCTGTGTGCCAGTATATGGGGGAGCGCTGGGAGCCATAGTGACCCCTGTGTGCCAGTATATGGGGGAGCGCTGGGAGCCATAGTGACCTCTGTGTGCCAGTATATGGGGGAGCGCTGGGAGCCATAGTGACACCTGTGTGCCAGTATATGGGGGAGCGCTGGGAGCCATAGTGACCCCTGTGTGCCAGTATATGGGGGAGCGCTGGGAGCCATAGTGACCCCTGTGTGCCAGTATATGGGGGAGCGCTGGGAGCCATAGTGACCCCTGTGTGTCAGTATATGGGGGAGCGCTGGGAGCCATAGTGACCCCTGTGTGCCAGTATATGGGGGAGCGCTGGGAGCCATAGTGACCCCTGTGTGCCAGTATATGTCGGAGCGCTGGGAGCCATAGTGACCCCTGTGTGCCAGTATATGGGGGAGCGCTGGGAGCCATAGTGACCCCTGTGTGCCAGTATATGGGGGAGCGCTGGGAGCCATAGTGACCCCTGTGTGCCAGTATATGGGGGAGCGCTGGGAGCCATAGTGACCCCTGTGTGCCAGTATATGGGGGAGCGCTGGGAGCCATAGTGACCCCTGTGTGCCAGTATATGGGGGAGCGCTGGGAGCCATAGTGACCCCTGTGTGCCAGTATATGGGGGAGCGCTGGGAGCCATAGTGACCCCTGTGTGCCAGTATATGGGGGAGCGCTGGGAGCCATAGTGACCCCTGTGTGCCAGTATATGGGGGAGCGCTGGGAGCCATAGTGACCGCTGTGTGCCAGTATATGGGGGAGCGCTGGGAGCCATAGTGACCCCTGTGTGCCAGTATATGGGGGAGCGCTGGGAGCCATAGTGACCGCTGTGTGCCAGTATATGGGGGAGCGCTGGGAGCCATAGTGACCCCTGTGTGCCAGTATATGGGGGAGCGCTGGGAGCCATAGTGACTCCTGTGTGCCAGTATATGGGGGAGCGCTGGGAGCCATAGTGACCCCTGTGTGCCAGTATATGGGGGAGCGCTGGGAGCCATAGTGACCCCTGTGTGCCAGTATATGGGGGAGCGCTGGGAGCCATAGTGACCCCTGTGTGCCAGTATATGGGGGAGCGCTGGGAGCCATAGTGACCCCTGTGTGCCAGTATATGGGGGAGCGCTGGGAGCCATAGTGACCGCTGTGTGCCAGTATATGGGGGAGCGCTGGGAGCCATAGTGACCCCTGTGTGCCAGTATATGGGGGAGCGCTGGGAGCCATAGTGACTCCTGTGTGCCAGTATATGGGGGAGCGCTGGGAGCCATAGTGACCCCTGTGTGCCAGTATATGGGGGAGCGCTGGGAGCCATAGTGACCCCTGTGTGCCAGTATATGGGGGAGCGCTGGGAGCCATAGTGACCCCTGCCCCTACAGGGTTTTCCAGGATTCTTGGATGGAGAATTGCCCCGACGTAGAGATGACGTCGCGTTCAGTCGCGTTGACAGAGCACCCCAGGACGCACTCATCACCCGCCTGGTGTAACAGATCTGAGGGTGCGGATCTGATGACGAGTTTTATGGAATGTTTTTTAGCGGCGCTGCTTGTGCTCGGAGGACGGCTATAACGACACTAATGAGGATCCTGCGACACCAGTTCTGACGGTTTTCGTGCTGGGGGCTAAACGCTCTGCAAAACCCGATCTCCCCCCGGAGATAAGAACCACGCAACCAAACGCTTGTTAAGAAGCAGATAATGGCGCGAGTGGCGCCGGCTCAGCTACACACCGATAACATCAGAGACTCACTGCTGGGGGGTCCGGGATCATCCTCCACTTTATATCATCTCTACTGGCTCCTGGAGACAGCAAAGGATTCATATCATAGCTGCCGAGGCTCATCACATACATGATCTGTATATAACAGGGGGGCAGCATGACACAGGGATAACACACAGTAATGTCACAGTACAGGGATAATACACAGTTATGTCACAGTACAGGGATAACACACAGTGATGTCACAGTACAGGGATAATACACACAGTGATGTTACAGTACAGAGATAATACACACAGTGATGTCACAGTACAGGGATAATACACACAGTGATGTCACAGTACAGGGATAATACACAGTGATGTCACAGTACAGAGATAATACACACAGTGATGTCACAGTACAGGGATAATACACACAGTTATGTCACAGTACAGGGATAACACACACAGTGATGTCACAGTACATGGATAATACACACAGTGATGTCACAGTACAGGGATAATACACACAGTGATGTCACAGTACAGAGATAATACACACAGTGATGTCACAGTACAGGGATAATACACACAGTTATGTCCCAGTACAGGGATAATACACACAGCGATGTCACAGTACAGGGATAATACACACAGTGATGTCACAGTACAGAGATAATACACACAGTGATGTCACATTACAGGGATAATACACACAGTGATGTTACAGTACAGGTATAATACACACAGCGATGTCACAGTACAGAGATAATACACACAGCGATGTCACAGTACAGGGATAATACACACAGTGATGTCACAGTACAGGGATAATACACACAGTGATGTCACAGTACAGGATAATACACACAGTGATGTCACAGTACAGGGATAATACACACAGTGATGTCACAGTACAGGGATAATACACGCAGTGATGTCACAGTACAGGGATATTATATACAGTGATGTCACAGTACAGGGATAATACACACAGTGATGTCACAGTACAGGGATAATACACACAGTGATGTCACAGTACAGGGATAATACACACAGTGATGTCACAGTACAGGGATAATACACACAGTGATGTCACAGTACAGGGATAATACACACAGCGATGTCACAGTACAGGGATAATACACACAGCGATGTCACAGTACAGGGATAATACACACAGCGATGTCACAGTACAGGGATAATACACACAGCGATGTCACAGTACAGGGATAATACACACAGTGATGTCACAGTACAGGGAAAATACACACAGTGATGTCACAGTACAGGGATAATACACACAGTGATGTCACAGTACAGAGATAATACACACAGTGATGTCACAGTACAGGGATAATACACACAGTGATGTCACAGCACAGGGATAATACACACAGTGATGTCACAGTACAGGGATAATACACACAGTGATGTCACAGTACATGGATAATACACACAGTGATGTCACAGTACAGGGATAATACACACAGTGATGTCACAGTACAGAGATAATACACACAGTGATGTCACAGTACAGGGATAATACACACAGTTATGTCCCAGTACAGGGATAATACACACAGCGATGTCACAGTACAGGGATAATACACACAGTGATGTCACAGTACAGAGATAATACACACAGTGATGTCACATTACAGGGATAATACACACAGTGATGTTACAGTACAGGTATAATACACACAGCGATGTCACAGTACAGAGATAATACACACAGCGATGTCACAGTACAGGGATAATACACACAGTGATGTCACAGTACAGGGATAATACACACAGTGATGTCACAGTACAGGATAATACACACAGTGATGTCACAGTACAGGGATAATACACACAGTGATGTCACAGTACAGGGATAATACACGCAGTGATGTCACAGTACAGGGATATTATATACAGTGATGTCACAGTACAGGGATAATACACAGTGATGTCACAGTACAGGGATAATACACACAGTGATGTCACAGTACAGGGATAATACACACAGTGATGTCACAGTACAGGGATAATACACACAGTGATGTCACAGTACAGGGATAATACACACAGTGATGTCACAGTACAGGGATAATACACACAGCGATGTCACAGTACAGGGATAATACACACAGCGATGTCACAGTACAGGGATAATACACACAGCGATGTCACAGTACAGGGATAATACACACAGTGATGTCACAGTACAGGGAAAATACACACAGTGATGTCACAGTACAGGGATAATACACACAGTGATGTCACAGTACAGAGATAATACACACAGTGATGTCACAGTACAGGGATAATACACACAGTGATGTCACAGCACAGGGATAATACACACAGTGATGTCACAGTACAGGGATAATACACACAGTGATGTCACAGTACAGGATAATACACACAGTGATGTCACAGTACAGGGATAATACACACAGTGATGTCACAGTACAGAGATAATACACACAGTGATGTCACAGTACAGGGATATTATATACAGTGATGTCACAGTACAGGGATAATACACAGTGATGTCACAGTACAGGGATATTACATACAGTGATGTCACAGTACAGAGATAATACACACAGTGATGTCACAGTACAGGGATAATGCACACAGTGATGTCACAGTACAGAGATAATACACACAGTGATGTCACAGTACAGGGATATTATATACAGTGATGTCACAGTACATGGATAATACACACAGCAATGTCACAGTTCAGGGATAATACACACAGTGATGTCACAGTACATGGATAATACACACAGTGATGTCACAGTACAGGGATAATACACACAGCGATGTCACAGTACAGGGGATAATGCACACAGTGATGTCACAGTACAGAGATAATACACAGAGTGATGTCACAGTACAGAGATAATACACACAGTGATGTCACAGTACAGGGATAATACACACAGTGATGTCACAGTACAGGGATAATACACACAGTGATGTCACAGTACAGGGATAATACACACAGTGATGTCACAGTACAGGGATATTATATACAGTGATGTCACAGTACAGGGATAATACACAGTGATGTCACAGTACAGGGATAATACACACAGTGATGTCACAGTACAGGGATAATACACACAGTGATGTCACAGTACAGGGATAATACACACAGTGATGTCACAGTACAGGGATAATACACACAGTGATGTCACAGTACAGGGATAATACACACAGTGATGTCACAGTACAGGGATAATACACACAGCGATGTCACAGTACAGGGATAATACACACAGCGATGTCACAGTACAGGGATAATACACACAGTGATGTCACAGTACAGGGAAAATACACACAGTGATGTCACAGTACAGGGATAATACACACAGTGATGTCACAGTACAGAGATAATACACACAGTGATGTCACAGTACAGGGATAATACACACAGTGATGTCACAGCACAGGGATAATACACACAGTGATGTCACAGTACAGGGATAATACACACAGTGATGTCACAGTACAGGATAATACACACAGTGATGTCACAGTACAGGGATAATACACACAGTGATGTCACAGTACAGAGATAATACACACAGTGATGTCACAGTACAGGGATATTATATACAGTGATGTCACAGTACAGGGATAATACACAGTGATGTCACAGTACAGGGATATTACATACAGTGATGTCACAGTACAGAGATAATACACACAGTGATGTCACAGTACAGGGATAATGCACACAGTGATGTCACAGTACAGAGATAATACACACAGTGATGTCACAGTACAGGGATATTATATACAGTGATGTCACAGTACAGGGATAATACACACAGTGATGTCACAGCACAGGGATAATACACACAGTGATGTCACAGTACAGAGATAATACACACAGTGATGTCACAGTACAGGGATATTACATACAGTGATGTCACAGTACAGAGATAATACACACAGTGATGTCACAGTACAGGGATAATACACACAGTGATGTCACAGTACAGGGATAATACACACAGTGATGTCACAGTACAGGGATAATACACACAGCGATGTCACAGTACAGGGGATAATACACACAGTGATGTCACAGTACAGAGATAATACACACAGTGATGTCACAGTACAGGGATAATACACACAGTGATGTCACAGTACAGGATAATACACACAGTGATGTCACAGTACAGGGATAATACACACAGTGATGTCACAGTACAGGGATATTATATACAGTGATGTCACAGTACAGGGATAATACACAGTGATGTCACAGTACAGGGATATTACATACAGTGATGTCACAGTACAGAGATAATACACACAGTGATGTCACAGTACAGGGATAATGCACACAGTGATGTCACAGTACAGAGATAATACACACAGTGATGTCACAGTACAGGGATATTATATACAGTGATGTCACAGTACAGGGATAATACACACAGTGATGTCACAGCACAGGGATAATACACACAGTGATGTCACAGTACAGGGATAATACACACAGTGATGTCACAGTACAGGGATATTACATACAGTGATGTCACAGTACAGAGATAATACACACAGTGATGTCACAGTACAGGGATATTACATACAGTGATGTCACAGTACAGAGATAATACACACAGTGATGTCACAGTACAGGGATAATACACACAGTGATGTCACAGTACAGGGATAATACACACAGCGATGTCACAGTACATGGATAATACACACAGCAATGTCACAGTACAGGGATAATACACACAGCGATGTCACAGTACAGAGATAATACACACAGTGATGTCACAGTACAGGGATAATACACGCAGTGATGTCACAGTACAGGGATAATACACACAGCAATGTCACAGTACATGGATAATACACACAGCAATGTCACAGTACAGGGGATAATGCACACAGTGATGTCACAGTACAGAGATAATACACAGAGTGATGTCACAGTACAGAGATAATACACACAGTGATGTCACAGTACAGGGATAATACACAGAGTGATGTCACAGTATAGAGATCATACACACAGCGATGTCACAGTACAGAGATAATACACAGAGTGATGTCACAGTATAGAGATCATACACACAGTGATGTCACAGTACAGAGATAATACACAGAGTGATGTCACAGTACAGGGATAATACACAGAGTGATGTCACAGTATAGAGATCATACACACAGTGATGTCACAGTACAGAGATAATACACAGAGTGATGTCACAGTACAGAGATAATACACAGAGTGATGTCACAGTACAGAGATAATACACAGAGTGATGTCACAGTACAGGGATAATACACAGAGTGATGTCACAGTATAGAGATCATACACACAGTGATGTCACAGTACAGGGATAATACACACAGTGATGTCACAGCACAGGGATAATACACACAGCGATGTCACAGTACAGAGATAATACACACAGCGATGTCACAGTACAGAGATAATACACACAGTGATGTCACAGTACAGGGATAATACACACAGCAATGTCACAGTTCAGGGATAATACACACAGTGATGTCACAGTACATGGATAATACACACAGTGATGTCACAGTACAGGGATAATACACACAGTGATGTCACAGTACAGGATAATACACACAGTGATGTCACAGTACAGGGGATAATGCACACAGTGATGTCACAGTACAGAGATAATACACAGAGTGATGTCACAGTACAGAGATAATACACACAGTGATGTCACAGTACAGGGATAATACACACAGCGATGTCACAGTACATGGATAATACACACAGTGATGTCACAGTACATGGATAATACACACAGTGATGTCACAGTACAGGGATAATACACACAGTGATGTCACTGTACAGGGATAATACACACAGTGATGTCACAGTACAGGGATAATACACACAGTGATGTCACAGTACAGGGATAATACACACAGTGATGTCACTGTACAGGGATAATACACACAGTGATGTCACAGTACAGGGATAATACACACAGCGATGTCACAGTACAGAGATAATACACACAGTGATGTCACAGTACAGGGATATTACATACAGTGATGTCACAGTACAGAGATAATACACACAGTGATGTCACAGTACAGGGATATTACATACAGTGATGTCACAGTACAGAGATAATACACACAGTGATGTCACAGTACAGGGATAATACACACAGTGATGTCACAGTACAGAGATAATACACACAGTGATGTCACAGTACAGGGATAATACACACAGTGATGTCACAGTACAGGATAATACACACAGTGATGTCACAGTACAGGGATAATACACACAGTGATGTCACAGTACAGGGATATTATATACAGTGATGTCACAGTACAGGGATAATACACAGTGATGTCACAGTACAGGGATATTACATACAGTGATGTCACAGTACAGAGATAATACACACAGTGATGTCACAGTACAGGGATAATGCACACAGTGATGTCACAGTACAGAGATAATACACACAGTGATGTCACAGTACAGGGATATTATATACAGTGATGTCACAGTACAGGGATAATACACACAGTGATGTCACAGCACAGGGATAATACACACAGTGATGTCACAGTACAGGGATAATACACACAGTGATGTCACAGTACAGGGATATTACATACAGTGATGTCACAGTACAGAGATAATACACACAGTGATGTCACAGTACAGGGATAATACACACAGTGATGTCACAGTACAGGGATAATACACACAGCGATGTCACAGTACATGGATAATACACACAGCAATGTCACAGTACAGGGGATAATGCACACAGTGATGTCACAGTACAGAGATAATACACAGAGTGATGTCACAGTACAGAGATAATACACACAGTGATGTCACAGTACAGGGATAATACACACAGCGATGTCACAGTACATGGATAATACACACAGTGATGTCACAGTACATGGATAATACACACAGCGATGTCACAGTACAGGGATAATACACACAGCGATGTCACAGTACAGGGGATAATGCACACAGTGATGTCACAGTACAGAGATAATACACAGAGTGATGTCACAGTACAGAGATAATACACACAGTGATGTCACAGTACAGGGATATTATATACAGTGATGTCACAGTACAGGGATAATACACAGTGATGTCACAGTACAGGGATATTACATACAGTGATGTCACAGTACAGAGATAATACACACAGTGATGTCACAGTACAGGGATAATGCACACAGTGATGTCACAGTACAGAGATAATACACACAGTGATGTCACAGTACAGGGATATTATATACAGTGATGTCACAGTACAGGGATAATACACACAGTGATGTCACAGCACAGGGATAATACACACAGTGATGTCACAGTACAGGGATAATACACACAGTGATGTCACAGTACAGGGATATTACATACAGTGATGTCACAGTACAGAGATAATACACACAGTGATGTCACAGTACAGGGATATTACATACAGTGATGTCACAGTACAGAGATAATACACACAGTGATGTCACAGTACAGGGATAATACACACAGTGATGTCACAGTACAGGGATAATACACACAGCGATGTCACAGTACATGGATAATACACACAGCAATGTCACAGTACAGGGGATAATACACACAGTGATGTCACAGTACAGAGATAATACACAGAGTGATGTCACAGTACAGAGATAATACACACAGTGATGTCACAGTACAGAGATAATACACACAGTGATGTCACAGTACAGGGATAATACACACAGCGATGTCACAGTACATGGATAATACACACAGCGATGTCACAGTACAGGGATAATACACACAGTGATGTCACAGTACAGGGGATAATACACACAGTGATGTCACAGTACAGGGATAATACACACGGCGATGTCACAGTTCAGGGATAATACACACAGTGATGTCACAGTACATGGATAATACACACAGTGATGTCACAGTACAGGGATAATACACACAGCGATGTCACAGTACAGGGGATAATGCACACAGTGATGTCACAGTACAGAGATAATACACAGAGTGATGTCACAGTACAGAGATAATACACACAGTGATGTCACAGTACAGGGATAATACACACAGCGATGTCACAGTACATGGATAATACACACAGTGATGTCACAGTACATGGATAATACACACAGTGATGTCACAGTACAGGGATAATACACACAGTGATGTCACTGTACAGGGATAATACACACAGTGATGTCACAGTACAGGGATAATACACACAGTGATGTCACAGTACAGGGATAATACACACAGTGATGTCACTGTACAGGGATAATACACACAGTGATGTCACAGTACAGGGATAATACACACAGCGATGTCACAGTACAGAGATAATACACACAGTGATGTCACAGTACAGGGATATTACATACAGTGATGTCACAGTACAGGGGATAATACACACAGTGATGTCACAGTACAGGGATAATACACACAGTGATGTCACAGTACAGGGATAATACACACAGTGATGTCACAGTACAGGAATAATACACACAGTGATGTCACAGTACAGGGAGAATACACACAGCGATGTCACAGTACAGGGATATTACATACAGTGATGTCACAGTACAGGGATATTATATACAGTATAGGTGACTTCCATGGTCAGTGTTGTATCTCATCTCTGTGTATGAGTTGCTGGACTTTTACAATATATCTACTTCCAGTTGCAGGGACCCGTGCCCCCCAATAACAAGGCCTCTGGTACGCGCTGAGTATTGTGCGTAGAGTTTGGGTAATTGCGTCAGTAAATAACAGGTTGTCGGGAGCTGGAGACGTCTCTATGGAGGGTTGGTGAGAAGACGTATGATAGCGCTGCGTACACGAGGATGGGGCCGCGGATCTGTCGCTCCCTCGTACAGGAGGCTGCTCTGCGGGATCTCACGCCTGCCCTTTGCCGTGTCCTCCCACACATCCTAAATACCACAAGACGACTCTTCCCGCTGCAGATAATCTGGACTTAATTTGCGATATTACAAAAAAGCCCCCTGGGATTTCAGCGAGTATTAATAAAGATGTGAACAAATCATTGCTGCGGCCATCAGTGTACGACAGGCGAGATGATGCATCTGCCAGAGGAAAATCTATAAAGGAAGATGCCGGAAACTGTCAGCAAGCAGGAGATCTGCTTCCAGATCTTAATATTCATTACAAATCAGCCGCACAACAGGCTGATGCAAATGTCACAGGTTAATGAGCTCTTTAGCAGTTGAAGCACTTAGGGCGAGATAGAAAACTTACTATGACCTCCAGCAGCAGCCACTCATGTCTCACACTATAGAATCAGCAGGATCATACAATATGTTATAGAGAAGTACTGACCTGTACTAATGTGAATAAAGCTCTTAGGGCGAGATAGAAAACTTACTATTATTCCCAGCAGCCTCTGACTGGGTCTCCCTTCTCACACTCTGTTGGACCATATAGAGAAGTACTGATGTGTTGTACTAATGTGAATAAAGCTCTATGACACAGAGAAAGGCTGCTGGAGCTAAAAGTTAGTTTGTATGTCACCCCAAGTGCTTTATTCACACCCGTATAAGTCAGTCACTCTCTAATAGACCCTGTTGAAGTGAGAGAGTCTATAGACAGGCACAGAAAGATGCTGCTGGAGCTAATAATAGGTTTCCTATCCTGTGTCTCACCTCTCTATAACATGCTACAGAACATACCTTTACTCATGTGAAGAAAGCACTTGGGGTGAGATAGAAACTCACTATTATCTGCAGAGACCGCTCACTTTTGCTGTCGCATGTAGCTCCTGTTCACCCCTCACTTTTCCATAGACTTGTATGCAATCTTCTTGCTACAAATTCAGTTCTAGTCTTCCCCCTTGGTATAGCAGGTCACCTGGTCACTGGCCTCAGCAGTCACCTGCCACTCACTTCTGAGGCCAGTGATAGGCTGCACACTGACCTGGTATAAATATGAGCACTCTAGAGCGACAGCCAAGAGGACGAGGTCGTCTTACAAAAACCCTCTCCACCCCTAAAATATTGGGGCTCATTTACTAAGGGTCCAAATCAGGCACTTTCGTCGGGTTTCCCGAATTTTCCCAATTTGCACCGGGATTTTGGGATCAGATTGTGGCGCATCGGTGCCGGCTTTCACGCGACAGAAATAGGGGGGTGTGGCCATCGGAAAACCCGACGGATTCAGAAACACAGCGGAATTTTTTAAAAAATTGTGTCGCAAGAATAGCGCTCACATACACCGAGACGGAGAAGGTGACCTCCGGCGGACTTCAGCGCAGCAGCGACACCTTGTGGATATCGGGGCGCACAACCTTAGTGAATCCCGGCAGAACCCGAATCAGTGTCGGAGAACGCGCCGCTGGATCACGACTGGAACGGGTAAGTAAATGAGCCCCATTGTCTTGTGCTACACGGGTGACGCAGGATTAGTCACCATCTTCTACAGGTACCCACCATGCAGCTACATACCCGGTCTATGAAAGCGTCAATACTCTCTGTATTTCTCTGCTCATGAACCAGGAGGCTCAGGATGAAAAGTGCTAGAGCTCCCTGTCCATACATAAGATGCAAACACAGTGCATGACATGTGATACCGGGAACACAACGCTGCCCCCACTGCACTATGGGAGGCGTCTGGAGAGGCGATTGAAGCTTTGTTAAATCATTCCTTAAAAAAATGCCCCAAAATGAATGAATTTTACTCAAAAAGGATTAATATTTGAGTGTAACCTGCCAGTGGATTCTGCTGGATGCCATGGCGGCCTGGGCCCCAGTAATAGGATGCTATATATTAGTAGTAGTAGTAGTGGAGGCTGGAGGTGCGCTATACAGCCACGTGTCAGTCCTCGCTCTGCTCACGCTGCGCACTTGGAGACACTTGAGCGTTCCCGTGGATGCATTGTGCGCTTTTGTCATGTACTTTTCTATTGTAATAAAATATGGCGCGGTGTTCCCTGAGCAGTAATACAAAGGACACATATTCCACCGCCCTGTAGGGTACGGTGGGAAGGAGAGATTGAAAGCCGATCAAAAAAAACTCTGCATAAATCTCCTGCACAGTGCGGGCACGTGTATTCTGCATGGTGTATTGTCAGGCTGGAGACTAGCCGCTTCAGAGTCTCCCCTATACTGCACAGAGAAAAGAGGGATGAACCTGGAATAACTCGCACAATCAGAGGCATCAGCTGAGTCATGTAGGGCATTGTAGAGAATCACTGACCTCTACTGTGGTGAATAAAGAACGAGACGGATAGAAAACTTACTTTTAGCAGCAGCGTTCTTGGCCTGTGACTGTGCCTCTCTTCTCTCACTCGGATGCGGCATTGGGAACACACAAGACACTATAGAATAGTACTGTCCAGTACTGATGTGTATAAAGGACTTGGGTAAGATAGAAAACATCACCGAGGTGGTGTCCCATGTCCGGGGACACCAGTGACATCACCGAGGTGGTATGCCATGTCCACGACACCAGTGACCTCGCCGAGGTGATATCCCATGTCCTGGGACAACAGTGACCTCACCGAGGCGATATCCCATGTCCGGGGACACCAGTGACATCATCGAGGTGGTATGCCATGTCCTGGGACAACAGTGACCTCACCGAGGCGATATCCCATGTCCGGGGACACCAGTGACCTCGCCGAGGTGATATCCCATGTCCTGGGACAACAGTGACCTCACCGAGGTGATATCCCATGTCCGGGGACACCAGTGACCTCACCGAGGTGGTATGCCATGTCCACGACACCAGTGACCTCACCGAGGTGATATCCCATGTCCTGGGACAACAGTGACCTCACCGAGGTGGTATCCCATTTCCGGGGACACCAGTGACCTCACCGAGGTGGTATGCCATGTCCTGGGACACCAGTGACATCACCGAGGTGGTATCCCATGTCCTGGGACACCAGTGACATCACCGAGGTGATATCCCATGTCCTGGGACAACAGTGACCTCACCGAGGTGGTATCCCATTTCCGGGGACACCAGTGACCTCACCGAGGTGGTATGTCATGTTCACGACACCAGTGACCTCACCGAGGTGGCATCCCATGTCCGGGAAACCAGTGACCTCACCGAGGTGGCATCCCATGTCCGGACAACAGTGACCTCACCGCGGTGGTATCCCATGTCCTGGGACACCAGTGACCTCACCGAGGTGGTATCCCATGTCCGGACAACAGTGACCTCACCGAGGTGGTATCCCATTTCCGGGGACCCCAGTGACCTCACCGAGGTGGTATCCCATTTCCGGGGACACCAGTGATCTCACCGAGGTGGTATCCCATTTCCGGGGACCCCAGTGACCTCACCGAGGTGGTATCCCATTTCCGGGGACACCAGTGACCTCACCGAGGTGGTATCCCATGTCCTGGGACACCAGTGACCTCACCGAGGTGGTATCCCATTTCCGGGGACCCCAGTGACCTCACCGAGGTGGTATCCCATTTCCGGGGACACCAGTGATCTCACCGAGGTGGTATGCCATGTCCGGACACCAGTGACATCACCGCGGTGGTGTTCCATGTCCTGGGACACCAGTGACCTCACCAAGGTGGTATGCCATGTCCGGGGACACCAGTGACCTCACCGAGGTGGTATCCCATGTCTGGGGACACCGGTGACCTCACCGAGGTGGTATCACATGTCTGGACTACAGTGACCTCACCAAGGTGGTATCCCATGTCCTGGGACACCAGTGACATCACCGCGGTGGTATCCCATGTCCGCAACACCAGTGACATCACCGCGGTGGTATCCCATGTCCTGGGACACCAGTGACCTCACCGGGGTGGTATCTAAGGTCATTTTGTAATGTCCGGAGACATTAAGTTGTGTAAATGAATCCCCTCCAGAGCAGAAATCATACAGCGAGTACAGGCCCTGAGCCTCTGGGTCTCTGTTAGGTCTGGTCCCAGCTGTTAGTACCCCCTCCAGTTCTATTCTGGGGACAGGTACTTATGAAATATTCACGTTTGTTTAAAAAACTTGTGTCAAAAAAATAAATAACAGAACAAACGAAAAACTAAATTTTCCCAGAGGCAGTAAAATAAAAGGGATTGCACAGCGCCGGGTCATGAATTATACACGAGGCTCTTTGAGGTTTTAGTGAGGTCGATGCATACGGCGGTCTATGGATCTTACAGGCCCTGTGCTATCTATAATAACAGGAAGGATTTCATGGCTCACATCTGTGCATTCCTGGGGTGCAACCAACATTTGTGGGGTACAGTCCTGGTGCAGCCACTAGGCGACGGGCGCAGGCCTGGTGCAGCCACTAGGCGACGGGCGCAGGCCTGGTGCAGCCACTAGGCGACGGGCGCAGGCCTGGTGCAGCCACTAGGCGACGGGCGCAGGCCTGGTGCAGCCACTAGGCGACGGGCGCAGGCCTGGTGCAGCCACTAGGCGACGGGCGCAGGCCTGGTGCAGCCACTAGGCGACGGGCGCAGGCCTGGTGCAGCCACTAGGCGACGGGCGCAGGCCTGGTGCAGCCACTAGGCGACGGGCGCAGGCCTGGTGCAGCCAATATGTGATGGGTAATGGAATATACACAAGAGGGATACAGCCTACTTCTATGGGGAACAACCCTGCTCAGCTGATAACTGAATAGGAAATCTCTTCCAAATGTCAACCTGTCTCCATAGGTTTCATTATCAGGATGACTGCACGTGAAGCCCAACCTAGGGCTATACACAAATACGGACCAGACAGGGATCATATAAGAGGCGGTGACTGCACTTTACCTTGTGAACTTCTGAAGCTTAGAAGAAGAATCTGGGACAAACACAGGGATGGTCTTCTTATGTCTAGAAGAAAAAGTATCACAATAAAATACAAGATAGCATAGCATAGAACAAGATACTACGGGTCCAGCTGCACTCACTATTCAGTATGGTTCCATAGACTGGACTGTGAGCAGATAATTGTAAGACATCTCCTGGCAGTAGGACTGGCCGATCCGCCTGCGGCTAGCTGTGATGGCTGAGGCTGCCCTCTTGGACTCTTGTATGGTTATTATCTGCCTCATTATAAAGCTTAAGATCCAACGAAATGTCATTTACTACATATAATATTCGGCTTCTTGCTCAGCGGCGCCTCCTTCCATAAGGTCAGTGGTGTCTGAGCTGAGGAGCGGGGGGAAAGCTTTATCTGCCGGTTTATCTGACTGATGGGGAAGTTAATAATGTGCAGGGAGTAAATAAGTCGTATTATAGGGAATCTGTCAGCAGGTCTGACCATGGAGGCTGCAGACAGTGTTAGGTAACAGTCCTGAAGAGCTGTTATACATTTATGTAAGTACTAGGTTGGAAGAAGCAGCAAGACGTTGTACTGGGGCCATGTCCTCACACTGCTGTGCTCTTAGTTCTTTGCATTAAGTTACCCCACAGCCCTTCCCCTCTGCTCGCAGAAACATCAGTAATAGCTTATCAGAAACATGTGACCAGAGAGAGGGTCTGTTTCAACAGCTCAATGGAAAAAAAAAACCTAAGGGCACAGCAGTGTGAGGGTACATCTCCTGGGATAGAAATCTATATTTCACAGTCCTGCTGCTACTAATAACATGCACAAAGGTCTGGTTACACATCTCTACAGGGGCAATACTTAACACTGCCTGCAGAGAACACAGAGCAGAGCAGTGTGAGGACACACTCCAGTATAATCTTGGAATATAAAGCTATATTTCACAGTCCTGCTGCTACTAACAACATACACAAGGGTCTGATTACACATCTCTCTATTGACCATACATAAGACTGGCTGCAGACTACTTGGTCACACCTGCTGACAGGTATCTCTAGAAGTTTATCTTAAATCCCCCCCCCTATCCTCCACCTATCCCATCACAATACATGGACCACATATGGTTGCAGTGTGATGTGTATGACTTCCTTAGGGCTGCACTTTTCATCCCCCCCCTCCCTCAGTACTGGAGAGCCGGCACCTCTCTAGCCCCCATATTTTTGGGGATGCCCGCTTGGAGAAGTAATCCTATATAACAGCTCCGGAGACTCCGGCTCCAGCCTGTCTGAGAAGGTATTGTTACTAGAGATGAGCGAACATGCTCGTCCGAGCTTGATGCTCGGTCGAGCATTAGGGTACTCGAAACTGCTCGTTACTCGGACGAATACTTCGCCCGCTCGAGAAAATGGCAGCTCCCGCCGTTTTGCTTTTTGGCGGCCAGAAACAGAGCCAATCACAAGCCAGGAGACTCTGCACTCCACCCAGCATGACGTGGTACCCTTACACGTCGATAGCAGTGGTTGGCTGGCCAGATCAGGTGACCCTGGGATAGACTAGCCGCTGCCCGCGCTGCTCGGATCATTCTGTGTCTGGATGCCGCTAGGGAGAGAGCTGCTGCTGCTGCAGGGATAGCGTTAGGGTGTTCTATTAGAGTAGTGTTAGGCAGGAGTGATTCTCCAAGAACCCAACAGCCCTTCTTAGGGCTACAATAACGTTATACTTTTTTTTTTTTATTTGCAGCTAGTACCATATTGTGAGGAATTTGCAGGGGGACTTGCTACCGTTGTGTTTTGCGCTTAGTGACACACATATCCACCTCAAACACCAAAGTGGGAAAATTTATTAGGGGTTTGATTTCAATTAGGCACAGTCTGCCATTTACTTTTTATTTTACGTTTATTTTTTTAATAACTCAGTGTCATCTCATCTGGCATAGTAGTGTGCTTTCATACTTGGCTAGAAAATAGCCATAGGAGAATCCAAACAGCTTACTTACGCCTACAGTAGCGTTATATATATTTGATTTCTGGTTGATCTGCTGGTGGCTGTACTTGCTGCAGTGCATCTACTAGCAAATTGTGAGCAATTTGTAGTGAGACTTGCGACCGCTGTGTTTTGCGCTTAGTGACGCACATATCCATAGCAAAGGCCGAAGTGGGAAAATTTAGTAGGGGTTGGATTTCAATTAGGCACAGTCTGCCATTTCCTTTTTTATTTTACGTTTATTTTGTTTCATAACTCTGCGTCATCTCATCTGGCATAGTAGTGTGCTTTCATACTTGCCAAGCAATAGGATAGCATCGTTTGGTTTTAAAAACTCAAAAACACAAAAAAAAACAAAAAACACAAAAAAAAGTTTAAAAAAAATTAAAGTTATAACTCTTATTTTAAAAATGTTTAACCCAAGGGCTAGGGGTAGAGGACGAGGGCGGGGACGTGGGCGTCCAACTACTGCAGGGGTCAGAGGCCGTGGTCCTGGGCGGGGTGAGACACCACCTGCTGATGAGGGAGCAGGGGAACGCCGCAGAGCTACACTCCCTAGGTTCATGTCTGAAGTTACTGGGACTCGTGGTAGAGCACTGTTGAGGCCAGAACAGTGCGAACAGGTGATGTCGTGGATTGCTGACAATGCTTCGAGCAATTTGTCCACCACCAGTCAGTCTTCCACGCAGTCCACCCATGTCACCGAAATCCCCACTCCTCCAGCTCCTGCACCTCAGCCTCCTCCCCCCCAGTCTGCCCCCTCCCAGGAAAATTTGCCATTTGAACCGGCATACTCTGAGGAACTGTTTTCTGGACCCTTCCCACAGTCACAAACCACTTGTCCGGTTGCTGCTGAGCAATTTTCCGATGCCCAGGTTTTCCACCAGTCACAGTCTGTGGGTGATGATGACCTTCTTGACGTAGTGGAAGTGTGTAAAGAGGTGTCCGACGATGAGGAGACACGGTTGTCAGACAGTGGGGAAGTTGTTGTCAGGGCAGGAAGTCCGAGGGGGGAGCAGACTGAGGGATCGGAGGATGATGAGGTGACAGACCCAAGCTGGGTTGAGAGGCCGGGTGAACACAGTGCTTCTGAGACGGAGGAGAGTCCTCGACCTGAACAGGTTGGAAGAGGCAGTGGTGGGGCCAGACAGAGAGGCAGGGCCAGAGCAGGTGCATCAGCGCCAAATGTGTCAACTAGTGAAGCTCCCGTGGTGAGGGCTCTTGCGGCGAGGGCTAGATCTTCAGAAGTCTGGAGGTTCTTTAAGGAAACACCGGATGACCGACGGACTGTGGTGTGCAACATTTGCCAAACCAGGCTCAGCAGGGGTGCCACCACTACCAGCTTAACTACCACCAGTATGCGCAGGCATATGAATGCTAAACACCCCACTCAGTGGCAACAAGCCCGTTCACCTCCGGCCGTGCACACCACTGCTCCTTCCCCTGTGTCAGCTGATAGTCAGCCCCCTGCCCAGGACCCTGCCACAAAAACCCCATCGTCGCCTCCACGATCCTCCACAGCATCCACCAGCGTTCAGCTCTCCATACCCCAGACGCTGGAGCGGAAACGCAAATATAGTGCAACCCACCCGCACGCCCAAGCCCTTAATGTGCACATCTCCAGATTGCTTAGCCTGGAGATGCTGCCCTATAGGCTAGTAGAGACCGAGGCCTTTCGCAACCTCATGGCGGCGGCCGCCCCTCGGTATTCGGTCCCCAGCCGCCACTACTTTTCCCGATGTGCCGTCCCAGCCCTGCACCAGCACGTGTCAGACAACATCATCCGTGCCCTGACCAACGTCGTTTCTGACAAGGTCCACCTGACCACGGACACGTGGACGAGTGCTGCCGGGCAGGGCCACTATGTATCGCTGACGGCACATTGGGTTAACTTGGTGGAGGCTGGGACCGAGTCTGACCCTGGGGCTGGTCATATACTGCCGACGCCGAGGATTGCGGGGCCTACCTCGGTCCAGGTGTTTCAGGCCTACTATGCCTCCTCCTCCTCCCACCCCTCCTCCACCTCCTCCTCCGAACTACCATCCGTGGGCACGGCGCCATCAGTCGGTAGCTCTAGGCACAGCAGCAGTGCCGTCGCTAAGCGACAGCAGGCGGTGCTCAAACTGCTGAGCCTAGGCGATAAAAGGCACACCGCCCAAGAGCTATTACAGGGCATCACGGCGCAGACTGATCTGTGGCTGGCACCGCTGAACCTGAAGCCAGGCATGGTTGTGTGTGACAACGGCCGTAACCTGGTGGCGGCTCTGCAACTCGGCAGACTGACACATGTGCCATGCCTGGCCCATGTGTTAAATCTGATAGTGCAGCGTTTCCTCAAGACATACCCCAATCTGTCTGATTTGCTCACGAAGGTGCGCCGCATCTGTGCGCATTTCAGGAAGTCCAGCACAGATGCTGCCACTCTCAGGGCAGCGCAGCGCCGCCTCCAACTGCCCGCTCACCGACTGTTGTGCGACGTGCCCACGAGGTGGAATTCAACACTGACCATGTTATCCAGAGTTTACCAGCAGCGCAGAGCGATTGTAGACTGCCAGATGTCAACTTCCACCAGAAGTGGTAGTCAGGTCAGTCAGCTTCCTCAAGTCTACAATGAGGAGTGGACGTGGATGTCTGATATCTGTCAGGTGCTGAGTAACTTTGAGGAGTCAACACAGATGGTCAGTGGCGATGCCGCCATCATCAGCCTCACCATCCCGCTGCTTGGCCTGTTGAAAAACTCTCTGGTCAGCATGAAGTCGGAAGCTTTGCGCTCGTCACAAGAGACGGGGGAAGAATATTCCCTTGTTGATAGCCAAAGCACCCTGAGGTCTGTTTCTCAGCGCATATCGGAGGAGGTGGAGGTGGAGGAGGATGAGGAGGAAGAGGAGGAGAATGTTGGCGAGACACAAGAGGGGACCATTGTTGAGTCCTTCACTGTTCAGCGTGTATGGGCAGAAGAAGAGGAGTTGGAGGAGTTGGAGGAGGAGGAAATGGACAGTCAGGCCAGTGAGGGGAGTGAATTCTTACGCGTTGGTACTCTGGCGCATATGGCAGATTTCATGCTAGGCTGCCTATCCCGTGACCCTCGCGTTCAAAGAATTTATTCCAGCACCGATTACTGGGTGTTCACTCTCCTGGACCCACGGTACAAGCAAAATCTTTCCACTCTCATCCCTGCAGAGGAAAGGAGTGTGAGAATGCATGAATACCAGCAGGCCCTGGTGCACAAGCTGAAACAGTATTTCCCTTCTGACAGCGCTAGCGGCAGAGTGCGTAGTTCTGCGGGACAAGTAGCGAGGGAGAGTAGGCGAGCAGGCAGCTTGTCCAGCACTGGCAAGGGTACGCTTTACAAGGCTTTTGCCAGCTTTATGTCACCCCAGCAAGACACTGTCACCTGTCCCCAGTCTCGGCAGAGTAGGGCTGATCTTTACAGAAAGATGGTGAGGGAGTACGTAGCTGACCATACCATCGTCCTAAATGATCACACAGCTCCCTACAACTACTGGGTTTCAAAGCTGGACATGTGACACGAACTGGCGCTGTACGCCTTGGAGGTTCTTGCCTGCCCTGCCGCTAGCGTCTTGTCCGAGCGGGTTTTCAGTGCAGCTGGTGGCATCATCACCGATAAGCGTACACGCCTGTCGACTGACAGCGCTGACAGGCTGACGCTTATTAAGATGAATAAAGCCTGGATTTCTCAGAATTTCCAATCTCCACCAGGTGAAGGAAGCTCAACCTGAATAATTGATCCACTCCTCCTCCTCCTCATTTTCCTCCTTCTCCTCCTCTTTGTACAGTAAAGCAGAGGAAAATGGCTATTTTTTGACAGGGCCCACTGGCTCTTGCTATAGTACTTTATGCATTTAATTTTTCTGGAGGGCCACCTACCCGGTCCTCTGTTTTAAACAATTTTTGGGAGTGCCACATACAGGCACTCAATCTATTCAATTTTTCTGGAGGGCCACCTATCCGGTCCTCTGTTTTAAACAATTTTTGGGAGTGCCACATACAGGCACTCAATCTATTCAATTTTTCTGGAGGGCCACCTATCCGGTCCTCTGTTTTAAACAATTTTTGGGAGTGCCACATACAGGCACTCAATCTATTCAATTTTTCTGGAGGGCCACCTACCTGCTCCTCTGGTTTGAAAACTTTTTTGGACTGCCACATACAGGCACTCAATCTATTCCATTTTACTGGAGGGCCACCTACCTGCTCCTCTGGTTTGAAAAATTTTTGGGACTGCCACATACAGGCACTATCCAAATTAAATTGTCTCCATAGCAGCCTCCACACGTTGTCTCCATTGCTACCTCCAAAAGTCGTCCATATAGCTGCCTCCATACATCGTCCCTTTATCAAACGAGGTGTGTCAGGCAGAAATTTGGGTTGTTTTCATGGATTCCACATCAAACTTGTTAACTTTGTCGCCACCCTGCTGTGTTATCCACAAAATATACTGGCAAACTTTTACTATTTAGGGATATTATTTCAGCGCTTCTTGCGCATCTGTTTACATTCCCCTCACCCGCCATATCCCAAACTTATAAGAACGCTACTACACTTAACTTGGTGCAGGCTGGGACCGAGTCTGACCCTGGGGCTGGTCATATACTGCCGACGCAGAGAATTGCGGGGCCTACCTCGGTCCAGGTCTCAAAGGCCTACTATACCTCCTCCCAACCCTCCTCCTCCTCCGAATTACCATCCGTGGGCATGGCGCCATCAGTCGGTAGCTCTAGGCACAGCAGCAGTGCCGTCGCTAAGCGACAGCAGGCGGTGCTCAAACTGCTGAGCCTAGGCGATAAAAGGCACACCGCCCAAGAGCTATTACAGGGCATTCCACATCAAACTTGTTAACTTTGTCGCCACCCTGCTGTGTAATCCCCAAAATATACTTGCAAACTTTTATCATTTACCGATATTATTTCAGCGCTTCTTGCGCATCTGTTTACATTCCCCTCACCCGGCATATCCTAAACTTATAAGAACGCTACTACACTTGATCTTATACAAAAGGTTCTTAGAAGTGCTGTTTGGGGAGTAGCCTAGAGACAGGGGCTTGGATTGGCGAAAGCTCGCCTGGCTGCAGAGCGCCAGCTCCATCCCAAGATCCAACTAACATAGTTTTAACTGCAGCACCTTTAATCTACTACTAGTTCACTGCCTCCATACATGGTCCCCTTATCAAACGAGCTGTGTCAGGCAGAATTTTGGGTTGTTTTCATGGCTTCCATGTTAACTTTGTCACCACCCTGCTGTGTAATCCACAAAATATACTGGCAAACTTTTATCATGTACCGATATTATTTGAGCGCTTCTTGCTCACCTCCTTTGGTTCCTCTCTGCCACCCATTGGTTTGAAGCCTGAGTCCATTTAGGGTATGTCGCCATGACACTCTCTAGCCTGCTGCCGCTGCCTCTGCATGCCGTCCCCTATAGTGTCAGGGTCAATTATTGGATGTTTTAGATGCTATCTAGCTTCATTCTGTCACTCTGTCATGGCCATGCTGTTGCCCATAATTTTGGCATAATGGTGCGATTAGGCAGCCTCAGAGGCATCCATGCATGCTGCCCCTGCTGTTTCCTGTCCATTTCCGTGGTGTTTCCATCCTTTTCTGAGGTTCCCAGGTGTTTGGCCAAGCTTCCCTGTGCAGAGCCTTGGTCCCCTTGAAAAATGCTCGAGTCTCCCATTGACTTCAATGGGGTTCGTTATTCGAGACGAGCACTCGAGCATCGGGAAAAGTTCGTCTCGAATAACGAGTACCCGAGCATTTTAGTGCTCGCTCATCTCTAATTGTTACCCCCAAGGACACTGCTCATACCCCACTTATAGACCATGATCCTCTTACCTGCCTGGAGTAAAGGGGAGGTGGACGGCTCCGTAGCCCCTCACTACATCATTGCCAAATACGTCTGGTCCGTAGATGCTGACCACGATCTGAGGCCCTGGAACATAAAAGGGGTATTAATAATTGGGTAATGGGACATATATACATTACATATACCCCAGACATTGCAGGTTTCCTTCCCCTCACTGCGGCCTCCTGTGTCATAGCACGATCCTTAGGATAGGATATCCCTTACTAGGTGGTCCCATAGCACCCTCCACAATCCCCCGAATAAGGACCAACTCTGTGACCACAAGTACTGGAGTCTCAACGCCGCAAGAAGAACGAAGCGGGGGAACTAGGACTGTAGTAATCTTCTTATATGTGTTATCCATGGCCTCTTTCCTATAAAAAAGATGCTATTGAGACAGAAGTGCTATGGGGGTGTTCCCAAAGCCCCTCCCTGCAGCAGCTTCACTAGCTGTTACACTGCCTGCCCCTTTCTCAATGTAATCTGACAGTTGGAGGGGAAGTACTTCTGCACAGTGTAACAGCCTGTGAAGCTACAGCACACCCCCTTCTTTTTCTACTTCTACCACCCCCCAGAGCCCCTCTGGCTCATTAGCATAATCTTATATATATCATATATCTTATTTTAGAAGGAAGGAGGTCATGTACCACAGTCCCGGTGCCTGGATCTATGAGTAAGGGTTCCTGGTTTATCATGATGGATTTTGAAGGTAAAATTTGAAATGAAATATTGTTCAAGATTGTTCCCATTCACAGTCAGCATTCAGAGATGAGGACTGGGTTATAACTATTCCACATCTGCAGACAGGCCTGTGTGTAGTGTGTGGGGTGTACACTGGAGCAGCAGGGGGGTCTACGAGGAGGCGGTGAAGCCTCAGCGGGGTCTCATGTAGTGACTTGTGTACGACATCACATGCAGATATAGAAGACGCTACATAAAAGACGGGACGCGCGACCTCTCAGGATGGCGCTGCACGTATCTAATCCACCAGCAGCAGATGGATCCATGGGAATCAGATGAAACGCTGGGATTTCTGCATCCCATCATGGACACGTTACATCCGGGCCCCCTGGGAGGATCTTGTCATGTTACTTATTTATGAAGAGGGAGAAGGGAATTCGGATATTAGCATGAAGTGCGCAAACACATCATAACCAACATGTATCAAATGGAACAGGACGGCCGCCATCTCCCCAATACTGGATGTGGATTGGCTGTGTCCCCAGGACAACTGACAGCGGTAATTATCCTGGAGGTCACCAGGACCGATGACATTTTGGTGTCTATAGACAAAACCGGGGTAAAAAAAAAACCCTACCATTCAAATCTCCATTAAAAAGAGGAAAGAACAGAGGTTTAACGTTTCAATTACAAATCCCATGGACATCAATGTAAATTTTAGGGAATCTGTTATGTTCCGTTAAGGCAGGGATCCGCTATCCGTGGTGACGGAGGCTGCAGTATTTTCCCTCCTTTTGAAAAAAAAAAAAAATGCACGGATAACGGATACCTGCCAAACTGACCATAAAGAATAAATTAAAATTTACATTGATGTTACATGAGTTTATATCTGATATGTTAAACCTCTATTCTTTTTTAATGGAAGTAAGGAACGTTAGTGTGAACTCAGCCTTATCAGTAGTAACAATTCACTATACAGCTCACATACAGGTAGCAAAAGTGAAAAGCAACATGTGAGCGCCACCTGGTGGTAGAACTGACACAAGATAAGAGATAGTATCAATTAAACTCATCACAGGGTGCAGAGGACACACAGGACATGGCAGCTCGCTGTGTATGGGGGGTGTAGTCACAGAGGGGTCAGAGCACCCATGCTGACCCCTGACCACTGCTGGCTATGATAGGAAGGTGTCAGGACACACAGGACATGGCAGCTCGCTGTGTATGGGGGTGTAGTCACAGAGGGGTCAGAGCACCCATGCTGACCCCTGACCACTGCTGGCTATGATAGAAAGGTGTCAGGACACACAGGACATGGCAGCCCCCTGTGTATGGGGGGGGGGGGGTGGGGGGGGTGTAGTCACAGAGGGGTCAGAGCACCCATGCTGACCCCTGACCACTGCTGGCTATGATAGAAAGGTGTCAGGACACACAGGACATGGCAGATCGCTGTGTATGGGAGGTGTAGTCACAGAGGGGTCAGAGCTCCCATGCTGACCCCTGACCACTGCTGGCTATGATAGAAAGGTGTCAGGACACAGGACATGGCAGCTCGCTGTGTATGGGGATGTAGTCACAGAGGGGTCAGAGCGCCCATGCTGACCCCTGACCACTACAGGCTATGATAGAAAGGTGTCAGGACACACAGGACATGGCAGCTCGCTGTGTATGGGGAGTGTAGTCACAGAGGGGTCAGAGCGCCCATGCTGATCCCTGACCACTGCTGGCTATGATAGAGAGGTGTCAGGACACACAGGACATGGCAGCTCGCTGTGTATGGGGAGTGTAGTCACAGAGGGGTCAGAGCGCCCATGCTGACCCCTGACCTCTGCTGGCTATGATAGAAAGGTGTCAGGACACACAGGACATGGCAGCTCGCTGTGTATGGGGGGTGTAGTCACAGAGGGGTCAGAGCGCCCATGCTGACCCCTGACCTCTGCTGGCTATGATAGAAAGGTGTCAGGACACAGGACATGGCAGCTCGCTGTGTATGGGGGTGTAGTCACAGAGGGGTCAGAGCGCCCATGCTGACCCCTGACCACTGCTGGCTATGATAGAAAGGTGTCAGGACACACAGGACATGGCAGCTCGCTGTGTATGGGGGGTGTAGTAACAGAGGGGTCAGAGCGCCCATGCTGACCCCTGACCACTGCTGGCTATGATAGAAAGGTGTCAGGACACACAGGACATGGCAGCTCGCTGTGTATGGGGGGTGTAGTCACAGAGGGGTCAGAGCACCCATGCTGACCCCTGACCACTGCTGGCTATGATAGGAAGGTGTCAGGACACACAGGACATGGCAGCTCGCTGTGTATGGGGAGTGTAGTCACAGAGGGGTCAGAGCGCCCATGCTGACCCCTGACCTCTGCTGGCTATGATAGAAAGGTGTCAGGACACACAGGACATGGCAGCTCGCTGTGTATGGGGGGTGTAGTAACAGAGGGGTCAGAGCGCCCATGCTGACCCCTGACCACTGCTGGCTATGATAGAAAGGTGTCAGGACACACAGGACATGGCAGCTCGCTGTGTATGGGGGGTGTAGTCACAGAGGGGTCAGAGCACCCATGCTGACCCCTGACCACTGCTGGCTATGATAGGAAGGTGTCAGGACACACAGGACATGGCAGCTCGCTGTGTATGGGGGTGTAGTCACAGAGGGGTCAGAGCACCCATGCTGACCCCTGACCACTGCTGGCTATGATAGAAAGGTGTCAGGACACACAGGACATGGCAGCCCCCTGTGTATGGGGGGGGGGGGGGGGGTGTAGTCACAGAGGGGTCAGAGCACCCATGCTGACCCCTGACCACTGCTGGCTATGATAGAAGGGTGTCAGGACACACAGGACATGGCAGCTCGCTGTGTATGGGGAGTGTAGTCACAGAGGGGTCAGAGCGCCCATGCTGATCCCTGACCACTGCTGGCTATGATAGAGAGGTGTCAGGACACACAGGACATGGCAGCTCGCTGTGTATGGGGAGTGTAGTCACAGAGGGGTCAGAGCGCCCATGCTGACCCCTGACCTCTGCTGGCTATGATAGAAAGGTGTCAGGACACACAGGACATGGCAGCTCGCTGTGTATGGGGGGTGTAGTAACAGAGGGGTCAGAGTGCCCATGCTGACCCCTGACCACTGCTGGCTATGATAGAAAGGTGTCAGGACACACAGGACATGGCAGCTCGCTGTGTATGGGGGGTGTAGTCACAGAGGGGTCAGAGCACCCATGCTGACCCCTGACCACTGCTGGCTATGATAGGAAGGTGTCAGGACACACAGGACATGGCAGCTCGCTGTGTATGGGGAGTGTAGTCACAGAGGGGTCAGAGCGCCCATGCTGACCCCTGACCTCTGCTGGCTATGATAGAAAGGTGTCAGGACACACAGGACATGGCAGCTCGCTGTGTATGGGGGGTGTAGTAACAGAGGGGTCAGAGCGCCCATGCTGACCCCTGACCACTGCTGGCTATGATAGAAAGGTGTCAGGACACACAGGACATGGCAGCTCGCTGTGTATGGGGGGTGTAGTCACAGAGGGGTCAGAGCACCCATGCTGACCCCTGACCACTGCTGGCTATGATAGGAAGGTGTCAGGACACACAGGACATGGCAGCTCGCTGTGTATGGGGGTGTAGTCACAGAGGGGTCAGAGCACCCATGCTGACCCCTGACCACTGCTGGCTATGATAGAAAGGTGTCAGGACACACAGGACATGGCAGCTCGCTGTGTATGGGGGGGTGTAGTCACAGAGGGGTCAGAGCACCCATGCTGACCCCTGACCACTGCTGGCTATGATAGAAAGGTGTCAGGACACAGGACATGGCAGCTCCCTGTGTATGGGGGGTGTAGTCACAGAGAGGTCAGAGCACCCATGCAGACCCCTGACCACTGCTGGCTATGATAGAAAGGTGTCAGGACACACAGGACATGGCAGCTCGCTGTATATGGGGGGTGTAGTCACAGAGGGGTCAGAGCTCCCATGCTGACCCCTGACCACTGCTGGCTATGATAGAAAGGTGTCAGGACACACAGGACATGGCAGCTCGCTGTATATGGGGGGTGTAGTCACAGAGGGGTCAGAGCTCCCATGCTGACCCCTGACCACTGCTGGCTATGATAGGAAGGTGTAAGGACACACAGGACATGACAGCTCGCTGTGTATGGGGAGTGTAGTCACAGAGGGGTCAGAGCGCCCATGCTGACCCCTGACCACTGCTGGCTATGATAGAAAGGTGTCAGGACACACAGGACATGGCAGCTCGCTGTGTATGGGGAGTGTAGTCACAGAGGGGTCAGAGCGCCCATGCTGACCCCTGACCACTGCTGGCTATGATAGAAAGGTGTCAGGACACACAGGACATGGCAGCTCGCTGTGTATGGGGGATGTAGTCACAGAGGGGTCAGAGCACCCATGCTGACCCCTGACCACTGCTGGCTATGATAGAAAGGTGTCAGGACACACAGGACATGGCAGCTCCCTGTGTATGGGGGGGGGGTGTAGTCACAGTGGGGTCTGAGCGCCCATGCTGACCCCTGACCACTGCTGGCTATGATAGAAAGGTGTCAGGACACACAGGACATGGCAGCGCGCTGTGTATGGGGGGTGTAGTCACAGAGGGGTCAGAGCACCCATGCTGACCCCTGACCACTGCTGGCTATGATAGAAAGGTGTCAGGACACACAGGACATGGCAGCTCGCTGTGTATGGGGGGTGTAGTCACAGAGGGGTCAGAGCACCCATGCTGACCCCTGACCACTGCTGGCTATGATAGAAAGCTGTCAGGACACACAGGACATGGCAGCTCGCTGTGTATGGGGGATGTAGTCACAGAGGGGTCAGAGCGCCCATGCTGACCCCTGACCACTGCTGGCTATGATAGAAAGGTGTCAGGACACACAGGACATGGCAGCTCACTGTGTATGGGGGGTGTAGTCACAGAGGGGGCAGAGCGCCCATGCTGACCCCTGACCACTGCTGGCTATGATAGAAAGGTGTCAGGACACACAGGACATTGCAGCTCGCTGTGTATGGGGAGTG
The DNA here is from genome assembly GCF_040894005.1 of Engystomops pustulosus. Taxonomy (NCBI): domain Eukaryota; kingdom Metazoa; phylum Chordata; class Amphibia; order Anura; family Leptodactylidae; genus Engystomops; species Engystomops pustulosus. Next base: position 16,815,082 of record NC_092418.1, read on the forward strand.
TAGTCACAGAGGGGTCAGAGCGCCCATGCTGACCCCTGACCACTGCTGGCTATGATAGAAAGGTGTCAGGACACAGGACATGGCAGCTCGCTGTGTATGGGGGGTGTAGTCACAGAGGGGTCAGAGCGCACATGCTGACCCATGACCACTGCTGGCTATGATAGAAAGGTGTCAGGACACACAGGACATGGCAGCTCGCTGTGTATGGGGGATGTAGTCACAGAGGGGTCAGAGCACCCATGCTGACCCCTGACCACTGCTGGCTATGATAGAAAGGTGTCAGGACACACAGGACATGGCAGCTCCCTGTGTATGGGGGGGGGGTGTAGTCACAGTGGGGTCTGAGCGCCCATGCTGACCCCTGACCACTGCTGGCTATGATAGAAAGGTGTCAGGACACACAGGACATGGCAGCTCCCTGTGTATGGGGGATGTAGTCACAGAGGGGTCAGAGCACCCATGCTGACCCCTGACCACTGCTGGCTATGATAGAAAGCTGTCAGGACACACAGGACATGGCAGCTCGCTGTGTATGGGGAGAGTAGTCACAGAGGGGTCAGAGCACCCATGCTGTCCCCTGACCACTGCTGGCTATGATAGAAAGGTGTCAGGACACAGGACATGGCAGCTCGCTGTGTATGGGGGGTGTAGTAACAGAGGGGTCAGAGCGCCCATGCTGACCCCTGACCACTGCTGGCTATGATAGAAAGGTGTCAGGACACACAGGACATGGCAGCTCGCTGTGTATGGGGGATGTAGTCACAGAGGGGTCAGAGCGCACATGCTGACCCCTGACCACTGCTGGTATGATAGAAAGGTGTCAGGACACACAGGACATGGCAGCCCCCTGTGTATGGGGGGGGGGGGGGGGTGTAGTCACAGTGGGGTCTGAGCGCCCATGCTGACCCCTGACCACTGCTGGCTATGATAGAAAGGTGTCAGGACACACAGGACATGGCAGCTCCCTGTGTATGGGGGTGTAGTCACAGAGGGGTCAGAGCGCCCATGCTGACCCTTGACCACTGCTGGCTATGATAGAAAGGTGTCAGGACACACAGGACATGGCAGCTCGCTGTGTATGGGGGGTGTAGTCACAGAGGGGTCAGAGCACCCATGCTGACCCCTGACCACTGCTGGCTATGATAGAAAGGTGTCAGGACACACAGGACATGGCAGCTCGCTGTGTATGGGGGGTGTAGTCACAGAGGGGTCAGAGCACCCATGCTGATCCCTGACCACTGCTGGCTATGATAGAAAGGTGTCAGGACACACAGGACATGGCAGCTCGCTGTGTATGGGGGGTGTAGTCACAGAGGGGTCAGAGCGCCCATGCTGACCCCTGACCACTGCTGGCTATGATAGAAAGCTGTCAGGACACACAGGACATGGCAGCTCGCTGTGTATGAAGGGTGTAGTCACAGAGGGGTCAGAGCACCCATGCTGACCCCTGACCACTGCTGGCTATGATAGAAAGGTGTGAGGACACACAGGACATGGCAGCTCGCTGTGTATGGGGGTGTAGTCACAGAGGGGTCAGAGCACCCATGCTGACCCCTGACCACTGCTGGCTATGATAGAAAGGTGTCAGGACACAGGACATGGCAGCTCGCTGTGTATGGGGGGTGTAGTAACAGAGGGGTCAGAGCACCCATGCTGACCCCTGACCACTGCTGGCTATGATAGAAAGGTGTCAGGACACACAGGACATGGCAGCTCGCTGTGTATGGGGGTGTAGTCACAGAGAGGTCAGAGTGCCCATGCTGACCCCTGACCACTGCTGGCTATGATAGAAAGGTGTCAGGAGACACAGGACATGGCAGCTCGCTGTGTATGGGGGGGTGTAGTCACAGAGGGGTCAGAGCACCCATGCTGACCCCTGACCACTGCTGGCTATGATAGAAAGGTGTCAGGACACACAGGACATGGCAGCTCGCTGTGTATGGGGGGGTGTAGTCACAGAGGGGTCAGAGCACCCATGCTGACCCCTGACCACTGCTGGCTATGATAGAAAGGTGTCAGGACACACAGGACATGGCAGCCCCCTGTGTATGGGGGGGGGGGGGGGGGGGTAGTCACAGAGGGGTCAGAGCACCCATGCTGACCCCTGACCACTGCTGGCTATGATAGAAAGGTGTCAGGACACACAGGACATGGCAGCTCGCTGTGTATGGGGAGTGTAGTCACAGAGGGGTCAGAGCGCCCATGCTGATCCCTGACCACTGCTGGCTATGATAGAGAGGTGTCAGGACACACAGGACATGGCAGCTCGCTGTGTATGGGGAGTGTAGTCACAGAGGGGTCAGAGCGCCCATGCTGACCCCTGACCTCTGCTGGCTATGATAGAAAGGTGTCAGGACACACAGGACATGGCAGCTCGCTGTGTATGGGGGGTGTAGTAACAGAGGGGTCAGAGCGCCCATGCTGACCCCTGACCACTGCTGGCTATGATAGAAAGGTGTCAGGACACACAGGACATGGCAGCGAGCTGTGTATGGGGGGTGTAGTCAGAGAGAGGTCAGAGCGCCCATGCTGACCCCTGACCACTGCTGGCTATGATAGAGAGGTGTCAGGACATACAGGACATGGCAGCTCGTTGTGTATGGGGGGGTGTAGTCACAGAGAGGTCAGAGCACCCATGCTGACCCCTGACCACTGCTGGCTATGATAGAGAGGTGTCAGGACACACAGGACATGGCAGCTCGTTGTGTATGGGGGATGTAGTCACAGAGGGATCAGAGCACCCATGCTGACCCCTGACCACTGCTGGCTATGATAGAAAGGTGTCAGGACACACAGGACATGGCAGCTCGTTGTGTATGGGGGATGTAGTCACAGAGGGGTCAGAGTGCCCATGCTGACCCCTGACCACTGCTGGCTATGATAGAAAGGTGTCAGGACACAGGACATGGCAGCTCGCTGTGTATGGGGGGGTGTAGTCACTGAGGGGTCAGAGCACCCATGCTGACCCCTGACCACTGCTGGCTATGATAGAGAGGTGTCAGGACACACAGGACATGGCAGCTCGTTGTGTATGGGGGATGTAGTCACAGAGGGATCAGAGCGCCCATGCTGACCCCTGACCACTGCTGGCTATGATAGAAAGGTGTCAGGACACACAGGACATGGCAGCTCGCTGTGTATGGGGGGTGTAGTCACAGAGAGGTCAGAGCACCCATGCTGACCCCTGACCACTGCTGGCTATGATAGAAAGGTGTGACAGAACAGGAGCCCTTAGCAATAAAGGAGGTGTCTGGTTTAATGAATCACGACTTACAGCAGGTGGATCGCCAATACTCTGTTGTAAATCTTGTGTCCTGACATGTTGTGAATGTTACCATGAATGTTACTGTGTTTGCGGCGGGGCGCTGTGCTTCGCTATGGAGAGGGGAGAGGTGAGCAGCGCTCCCCCCGAGCTATGGCTGAAGAGAGGCCTTAGATTGTCATCATAAAAGTCAGGTTTGGATCAATGTCAGCGGGATACAATGAAAAAATGGGAGGCATTTAGTGTACATAGGCTCCAGCAGGCGGTGCGAGGTATACACACAATGGGGCACATTTACTTACCTGTCCGAGGCGTTCACCCAAAGTGCATTGTTCCGACGTTCATGCACTCTGCTGCGATTCACTAAGATCGTGCGCCCGATATCCTGCATCTGTCGCTCCCCCGCTCAGGTCTCCTGGGGTTCACCATCTTCTTCCTAGTGCATTGGACGCGACACAATTTGAATCTTAAATCCCGCGCTCAGTCCGAATCCGTCTGATCGCCCGACGGCCCGCCCCTCAGGTTCTGCCCCATTATACACTCACCGGCCACTTTATTAGGTACACCATGCTAGTAACGGGTTGGACCCCCTTTTGCCTTCAGAACTGCCTCAATTCTTCGTGGCATAGATACAACAAGGTGCTGGAAGCTCCTCAGAGATTTTGCTCCATATTGACATGATGGCATCACACAGTTGCCGCAGATTTGTCGGCTGCACATCCATGATGCGAATCTCCCGTTCCACCACATCCCAAAGATGCTCTATTGGATTGAGATCTGGTGACTGTGGAGGCCATTTGTGTCCAGTGACCTCATTGTCATGTTCAAGAAACCAGTCTGAGATGATTCCAGCTTTATGACATGGCGCATTATCCTGCTGAAAGTAGCCATCAGATGTTACAGGGTACATTGTGCTCATAAAGGGATGGACATGGTCAGCAGCAATACTCAGGAAGGCTGTGGCGTTGTACCAAGGGGCCCAAAGACACCATGACACCACCAGCACCAGCCTGACCCGCTGATACAAGGCAGGATGGATCCATGACACCACCACCACCAGCCTGAACCGCTGATACAAGGCAGGAGGGATCCATGACACCACCACCACCAGCCTGACCCGCTGATACAAGGCAGGATGGATCCATGACACCACCAGCACCAGCCTGACCCGCTGATACAAGGCAGGATGGATCCATGACACCACCAGCACCAGCCTGAGCCGCTGATACAAGGCAGGATGGATCCATGACACCACCACCACCAGCCTGACCCGCTGATACAAGGCAGGATGGATCCATGACACCCCCACCACCAGCCTGACCCGCTGATACAAGGCAGGATGGATCCATGACACCACCACCACCAGCCTGAGCCGCTGATACAAGGCAGGATGGATCCATGACACCACCACCACCAGCCTGACCCGCTGATACAAGGCAGGATGGATCCATGACACCACCACCACCAGCCTGACCCGCTGATACAAGGCAGGATGGATCCATGACACCACCACCACCAGCCTGACCCGCTGATACAAGGCAGGATGGATCCACGCTTTCATGTTGTTGTCGCCAAATTCTGATCCTACCATCCGAATGTTGCAGCAGAAATCGAGACTCATCAGACCAGGCAACGTTTTTCCAATCTTCTACTGTCCAATTTCGATGAGCTTGTGCAAATTGTAGCCTCAGTTTCCTGTTCTTAGCTGAAAGGAGTGGCACCCGGTGTGGTCTTCTGCTGCTGTAGCCCATCTGCCTCAAAGTTGGACGTACTGTGCGTTCAGAGATGCTCTTCTGCCTACCTTGGTTGTAACGGGTGGCGATTTGAGTCACTGTTGCCTTTCTATCAGCTCGAACCAGTCTACCCATTCTCCTCTGACCTCTGGCATCAACAAGGCATTTCCGCCCACAGAACTGCCGCGCACTGGATGTTTTTTCTTTTTCGGACCATTCTCTGTAAACCCTAGAGATGGTTGTGCGTGAAAATCCCAGTAGATCAGAAGTTTCTGAAATACTCAGACCAGCCCTTCTGGCACCAACAACCATGCCACGTTCACAGGCCACAAATCACCTTTCTTCCCCATACTGATGCTCGGTGTGAACTGCAGGAGATTGTCTTGACCATGTCTACATGCCTAAATGCACTGAGTTGCCGCCATGTGATTGGCTGATTAGAAATTAAGTGTTAACGAGCAGTTGGACAGGTGTACCTAATAAAGTGGCCGGTGAGTGTAGGTAGTCAGCGACTATGCAGGGCCTGGGCGATGCAAAATCTTGAACTGCAAATCCAGGCACATGAATTCGGATGCCTGCCGCCCCCTTAGACCGGCGCCACACATAGCGCTTTGCCTGCGCTTGCAAACAAAGTCGTAAATTAACGCAAAACACCGGCGGCTCGTTCCCGATCGCAGGCGTTTCCATAGAAACGCTGATGCGATCGGGCCGAGGCCCACCCCGGTGGGCGCGACTTTGTCTGCATTTGCAAGCGCAGACAAAGCGCTACGTGTGGGTGAAGACACACATGGCGTTTTTGGGCAGTTTTTGGGCCGTTTCTACTAAGTGCGTTTTCAGATCGTTAAAAACGCATGCGTTTTTGTCAGTTTTTCCAAAATTGCGCAATGAAAAACGGACAAAAACGCATGCGTTTTCAATGAACGCATGCGTTTTTAAAAAACGGATGCGTTTTTAACGGTCTGAAAACGCACTTAGTAAAAACGGACCAAAAACGCCATGTGTGTCTTCACCCTCAGGGCTCAGCTATTTGCCACAGGGGGCAGGAATTTCATTCTGCTGCATGGCAGGTGCCACCGTCCCCCAACTAGAGGTACTTACAGCCGTACGGGTTGGTGCTTTTGAATGTTATCTCGATAGGGAAGTTCCACACAATGCTCCGGTTCGAAGTTCGATTCTTAGAAGCGATTTGGGATATTCCTTCTTCCACCCCCTGAAAATGAGGAGCAGGAAAAGAGAAGTTATCAGCAGGGCGACACCTTGTGGTGGACCTGAGCATTACACCATAATGTACATCAAGGCAGAGGGAAGAGCGCAGCTTTCTCTATAACAGAGTTGGGGGCCCTGCAGCGGTTCGGGGCCCGGCGGGTACTTACAGAGGTGGGGGCCCAGCGGGTATTTACAGAGGTGGGGGCCCGGCGGGTACTTACAGAGGTGGGGGCCCTGCGGGTACTTACAGAGGTGGGGGCCCTGCGGGTACTTACAGAGGTGGGGGCCCTGCGGGTACTTACAGAGGTGGGGGCCCGGCGGGTACTTACAGAGGTGGGGGCCCGGCGGGTACTTACAGAGGTGGGGGCCCGGCGGGTACTTACAGAGGTGGGGGCCCTGCGGGTACTTACAGAGGTGGGGGCCCTGCGGGTACTTACAGAGGTGGGGGCCCGGCGGGTACTTACAGAGGTGGGGGCCCTGCGGGTACTTACAGAGGTGGGGGCCCGGCGGGTACTTACAGAGGTGGGGGCCCGGCGGGTACTTACAGAGGTGGGGGCCCGGCGGGTACTTACAGAGGTGAGGGCCCTGCGGGTACTTACAGAGGTGGGGGCCCAGTCGTGTCCGTACACGTAGCAGTACTTGCAGTAGAGATCATCGAATTCTGGGAACTGGTGGAGAAGATTAGAGAAGTGAGACATGGCGGAGGTGGCGTCTCCTGGAGGAGCATTACTACACCTCTACAGCCTCTGCTTCATCTCTGGTTACCCACCTCTGCCACCCCTCCAGCTACTTACCTCTGCCACCCCTCTAGCTACCTACCTCTGCTACACCTCTAGCTACCTACCTCTGCTATCCCTCCAGCTACCTACCTCTGCTATCCCTCCAGCTACCTACCTCTGCTATCCCTCCAGCTACCTACCTCTGCTATCCCTCCAGCTACCTACCTCTGCTATCCCTCCAGCTACCTACCTCTGCTATCCCTCCAGCTACCTACCTCTGCTATCCCTCCAGCTACCTACCTCTGCTATCCCTCCAGCTACCTACCTCTGCTATCCCTCCAGCTACCTACCTCTGCCATCCCTCCAGCTACCTACCTCTGCTATCCCTCCAGCTACCTACCTCTGCTATCCCTCCAGCTACCTACCTCTGCCATCCCTCCAGCTACCCACCTCTGCCACCCCTCCAGCTACCTACCTCTGCCATCCCTCCAGCTACCCACCTCTGCCACCCCTCCAGCTACTTACCTCTGCCACCCCTCCAGCTACTTACCTCTGCCACCCCTCCAGCTACTTACCTCTGCCACCCCTCCAGCTACCCACCTCTGCTACCCCTCCAGTAACCTACCTCTACTACACCTCTAGTTACCTACCTCTGCTATCCCTCCAGCTACCTACCTCTGCCACCCCTCCAGTAACCTACCTCTACTACACCTCTAGTTACCTACCTCTGCTATCCCTCCAGCTACCTACCTCTGCTACCCCTCTAGTTACCTACCTCTACCACCCCACCAGCTACCCACCTCTAATATCCCTCCAGCTACCTACCTCTGCCACCCCTCCAATTACCCACCTCTGCCTCCCCTCCAGTCATCCACCTCTAATATCCCTCCAGCTACCTACCTCTGCTATCCCTCCAGCTACCTACCTCTGCTATCCCTCCAGCTACCTACCTCTGCTATCCCTCCAGCTACCTACCTCTGCTATCCCTCCAGCTACCTACCTCTGCCACCCCTCCAGTTACCCACCTATGCCTCCCCTCCAGTCACCCACCTCTGCTACCCCTCCAGTAACCTACCTCTGCTACACCTCTAGTTACCTACCTCTGCTATCCCTCCAGCTACCTACCTCTGCTACCCCTCTAGTTACCTACCTCTACCACCCCACCAGCTACCCACCTCTGCTATCCCTCCAGCTACCTACCTCTGCTATCCCTCCAGCTACCTACCTCTGCCACCCCTCCAGTTACCCACCTATGCCTCCCCTCCAGTCACCCACCTCTGCTACCCCTCCAGTAACCTACCTCTGCTACACCTCTAGTTACCTACCTCTGCTATCCCTCCAGCTACCTACCTCTGCCACCCCTCCAGCTACCCACCTCTGCTACACCTCTAGTTACCTACCTCTGCTACACCTCTAGTTACCTACCTCTGCTATCCCTCCAGCTACCTACCTCTGCTACCCCTCTAGTTACCTACCTCTACCACCCCACCAGCTACCCACCTCTGCTATCCCTCCAGCTACCTACCTCTGCCACCCCTCCAATTACCCACCTCTGCCTCCCCTCCAGTCATCCACCTCTAATATCCCTCCAGCTACCTACCTCTGCTATCCCTCCAGCTACCTACCTCTGCTATCCCTCCAGCTACCTACCTCTGCTATCCCTCCAGCTACCTACCTCTGCCACCCCTCCAGTTACCCACCTCTGCTACCCCTCTAGTTACCTACCTCTGCCACCCCACCAGCTACCTACCTCTGCCACCCCTCCAGTAACCCACCTCTGCTACCCCTCCAGTAACCTACCTCTGCTACACCTCTAGTTACCTACCTCTGCTATCCCTCCAGCTACCTACCTCTGCTACCCCTCTAGTTACCTACCTCTACCAACCCACCAGCTACCCACCTCTGCTATCCCTCCAGCTACCTACTTCTGCCACCCCTCCAGTTACCCACCTCTGCCACCCCTCCAGCTACCTACCTCTGCTACCCCTCTAGTTACCTACCTCTACCACCCCACCAGCTACCCACCTGTGCTATCCCTCCAGTTACCCACCTCTGCCACCCCTCCAGTTACCCACCTCTGCCACCCCTCCAGTTACCCACCTCTGCCACCCCTCCAGTTACCCACCTCTGCCACCCCTCCAGCTACCTACCTCTGCTATCCCTCCAGCTACCTACCTCTGCTATCCCTCCAGCTACCTACCTCTGCTATCCCTCCAGCTACCTACCTCTGCCACCCCTCCAGTTACCCACCTATGCCTCCCCTCCAGTCACCCACCTCTGCTACCCCTCCAGTAACCTACCTCTGCTACACCTCTAGTTACCTACCTCTGCTATCCCTCCAGCTACCTACCTCTGCTACCCCTCTAGTTACCTACCTCTACCACCCCACCAGCTACCTACCTCTGCCACCCCTCCAGTTACCCAACTCTGCCTCCCCTCCAGTAACCTACCTCTGCTACACCTCTAGTTACCTACCTCTGCTATCCCTCCAGCTACCTACTTCTGCCACCCCTCCAGTTACCTACCTCTGCCACCCCTCCAGTTACCTACCTCTGCCACCCCTCCAGTTACCTACCTCTGCCACCCCTCCAGTTACCTACCTCTGCCACCCCTCCAGTTACCCACCTCTGCTACCCCTCCAGTAACCTACCTCTGCTACACCTCTAGTTACCTACCTCTGCTATCCCTCCAGCTACCTACCTCTGCTACCCCTCTAGTTACCTACCTCTGCCACCCCTCCCGTTACCCACCTCTGCCGCTACAGGTACTGTGAAACTACAACTCCCTTCATGCCCTTGCTGTCTTTGGCAATCAGACATGAGGAAAGTTGTAGTCTTATGACAGATGTTATAGACTATAAAAGCTTCTATAATGAGACTAATAACTTAAGCCTCCCCCTGCGCCCGCCGTCTCCTCATCCCCACCCTGCGCCCGCCAGGCCCCGCCGCCACCACTAGGCCTCACCTCGGCGCTCTCTATCTGCCCGTTCACATTCAGCAGGAAGACGCTCGGATTAGCCGCCATGACCGGGGCCCAGACCGGAGAAGCGGAGGAGAGAAGCCCGGGGAGGATCCGGCACCGGAATGTAGCGGGGATCCTGGACCGTGTGAGCCGTTACTAAGGGACGCGCCGACCCTAGCAACAGGCAGCTACGGCGAGTCAGAGGGACAAACCTCCTGCAGCGTTTAACAGAGTTGTGGATGGAGGTAAGAGCAGTGATGGAGCGTTATACACAGTATTATACACGGTGATAAGCTGGGAGCTCGGTGTAGTCTGCACTACTCCATGTCATGTATATGAACTATAAAGTGGAGGTTGTGGCCATTATCTTACAAAACTGACTTCACCCCTAAGGACGTGTTCACACGGTGCGTTTTGAAATGGGAACGAGGACCACATGGTACAGAACTCCCCCAGTATTACTACAGGGGTGAGGGGTCAGCCTGTCAGTGCTCTGTGTCCTATCCAGAGGTTGTATGAGTGCCCCCAGTATTACTACAGGGGTGAGGGGTCAGCCTGTCAGTGCTCTGTGTCCTATCCAGAGGTTGTATGAGACCCCCAGTATTACTACAGGGGTGAGGGGTCAGCCTGTCACTGCTCTGTGTCCTATCCAGAGGTTGTATGAGTGCCCCCAGTATTACTACAGGGGTGAGGGGTCAGCCTGTCAGTGCTCTGTGTCCTATCCAGAGGTTGTATGAGTGCCCCCAGTATTACTACAGGGGTGAGGGGTCAGCCTGTCACTGCTCTGTGTCCTATCCAGAGGTTGTATGAGTGCCCCCAGTATTACTACAGGGATGAGGGGTCAGCCTGTCAGTGCTCCGTGTCCTATCCAGAGGTTGTATGAGTGCCCCAGTATTACTACAGGGGTGAGGGGTCAGCCTATCAGTGGCCTGTGTCCTATCCAGAGGTTGTATGACTGCCCCCAGTATTACTACAGGGGTGAGGGGTCAGCCTGTCACTGCTCTGTGTCCTATCCAGAGGTTGTATGAGTGTCCCCAGTATTACTACAGGGGTGAGGGGTCAGCCTGTCAGTGCTCTGTGTCCTATCCAGAGGTTGTAGGAGTGCCCCCAGTATTACTACAGGGGTGAGGGGTCAGCCTGTCAGTGCTCTGTGTCCTATCCAGAGGTTGTATGACTGCCCCCAGTATTACTACAGGGGTGAGGGGTCAGCCTGTCACTGCTCTGTGTCCTATCCAGAGGTTGTATGAGTGCCCCCAGTATTACTACAGGGGTGAGGGGTCAGCCTGTCAGTGCTCTGTGTCCTATCCAGAGGTTGTATGAGTGCCCCCAGTATTACTACAGGGGTGAGGGGTCAGCCTGTCAGTGCTCTGTGTCCTATCCAGAGGTTGTATGAGTGCCCCCAGTATTACTACAGGGGTGAGGGGTCAGCCTGTCAGTGCTCCGTGTCCTATCCAGAGGTTGTATGAGACCCCCAGTATTACTACAGGGGTGAGGGGTCAGCCTGTCACTGCTCTGTGTCCTATCCAGAGGTTGTATGAGTGCCCCCAGTATTACTACAGGGGTGAGGGGTCAGCCTGTCAGTGCTCCGTGTCCTATCCAGAGGTTGTATGAGTGCCCCCAGTATTACTACAGGGGTGAGGGGTCAGCCTGTCAGTGCTCTGTGTCCTATCCAGAGGTTGTATGAGTGCCCCCAGTATTACTACAGGGGTGAGGGGTCAGCCTGTCAGTGCTCTGTGTCCTATCCAGAGGTTGTATGACTGCCCCCAGTATTACTACAGGGGTGAGGGGTCAGCCTGTCAGTGCTCCGTGTCCTATCCAGAGGTTGTATGAGACCCCCAGTATTACTACAGGGGTGAGGGGTCAGCCTGTCACTGCTCTGTGTCCTATCCAGAGGTTGTATGACTGCCCCCAGTATTACTACAGGGGTGAGGGGTCAGCCTGTCAGTGCTCCGTGTCCTATCCAGAGGTTGTATGAGTGCCCCCAGTATTACTACAGGGGTGAGGGGTCAGCCTGTCAGTGCTCTGTGTCCTATCCAGAGGTTGTATGAGTGCCCCCAGTATTACTACAGGGGTGAGGGGTCAGCCTGTCAGTGCTCTGTGTCCTATCCAGAGGTTGTATGACTGCCCCCAGTATTACTACAGGGGTGAGGGGTCAGCCTGTCACTGCTCTGTGTCCTATCCAGAGGTTGTATGAGTGTCCCCAGTATTACTACAGGGGTGAGGGGTCAGCCTGTCAGTGCTCTGTGTCCTATCCAGAGGTTGTATGAGTGCCCCCAGTATTACTACAGGGGTGAGGGGTCAGCCTGTCACTGCTCTGTGTCCTATCCAGAGGTTGTATGAGTGTCCCCAGTATTACTACAGGGGTGAGGGGTCAGCCTGTCAGTGCTCTGTGTCCTATCCAGAGGTTGTATGAGTGCCCCCAGTATTACTACAGGGGTGAGGGGTCAGCCTGTCAGTCCTCCGTGTCCTATCCAGAGGTTGTATGAGTGCCCCCAGTATTACTACAGGGGTGAGGGGTCAGCCTGTCAGTGCTCTGTGTCCTATCCAGAGGTTGTATGAGTGCCCCCAGTATTACTACAGGGGTGAGGGGTCAGCCTGTCAGTGCTCCGTGTCCTATCCAGAGGTTGTATGAGACCCCCAGTATTACTACAGGGGTGAGGGGTCAGCCTGTCACTGCTCTGTGTCCTATCCAGAGGTTGTATGACTGCCCCCAGTATTACTACAGGGGTGAGGGGTCAGCCTGTCAGTGCTCCGTGTCCTATCCAGAGGTTGTATGAGTGCCCCCAGTATTACTACAGGGGTGAGGGGTCAGCCTGTCAGTGCTCTGTGTCCTATCCAGAGGTTGTATGAGTGCCCCCAGTATTACTACAGGGGTGAGGGGTCAGCCTGTCAGTGCTCTGTGTCCTATCCAGAGGTTGTATGAGTGCCCCCAGTATTACTACAGGGGTGAGGGGTCAGCCTGTCAGTGCTCTGTGTCCTATCCAGAGGTTGTATGAGTGCCCCCAGTATTACTACAGGGGTGAGGGGTCAGCCTGTCAGTGCTCTGTGTCCTATCCAGAGGTTGTATGAGTGCCCCCAGTATTACTACAGGGGTGAGGGGTCAGCCTGTCAGTGCTCTGTGTCCTATCCAGAGGTTGTATGAGTGCCCCCAGTATTACTACAGGGGTGAGGGGTCAGCCTGTCAGTGCTCTGTGTCCTATCCAGAGGTTGTATGAATGCACCCAGTATTACTACAGGGGTGAGGGGTCAGCCTGTCAGTGCTCTGTGTCCTATCCAGAGGTTGTATGAGTGCCCCCAGTATTACTACAGGGGTGAGGGGTCAGCCTGTCACTGCTCTGTGTCCTATCCAGAGGTTGTATGAGTGCCCCAGTATTACTACAGGGGTGAGGGGTCAGCCTGTCAGTGCTCCGTGTCCTATCCGGAGGTTGTATGAGTGCCCCCAGTATTACTACAGGGGTGAGGGGTCAGCCTGTCAGTGCTCCGTGTCCTATCCAGAGGTTGTATGAGACAGGGGTGAGGGGTCAGCCTGTCACTGCTCTGTGTCCTATCCAGAGGTTGTATGAGTGCCCCCAGTATTACTACAGGGGTGAGGGGTCAGCCTGTCAGTGCTCCGTGTCCTATCCGGAGGTTGTATGAGTGCCCCCAGTATTACTACAGGGGTGAGGGGTCAGCCTGTCAGTGCTCCGTGTCCTATCCAGAGGTTGTATGAGACAGGGGTGAGGGGTCAGCCTGTCACTGCTCTGTGTCCTATCCAGAGGTTGTATGACTGCCCCCAGTATTACTACAGGGGTGAGGGGTCAGCCTGTCACTGCTCTGTGTCCTATCCAGAGGTTGTATGAGTGTCCCCAGTATTACTACAGGGGTGAGGGGTCAGCCTGTCAGTGCTCTGTGTCCTATCCAGAGGTTGTAGGAGTGCCCCCAGTATTACTACAGGGGTGAGGGGTCAGCCTGTCAGTGCTCTGTGTCCTATCCAGAGGTTGTATGACTGCCCCCAGTATTACTACAGGGGTGAGGGGTCAGCCTGTCACTGCTCTGTGTCCTATCCAGAGGTTGTATGAGTGCCCCCAGTATTACTACAGGGGTGAGGGGTCAGCCTGTCAGTGCTCTGTGTCCTATCCAGAGGTTGTATGAGTGCCCCCAGTATTACTACAGGGGTGAGGGGTCAGCCTGTCAGTGCTCTGTGTCCTATCCAGAGGTTGTATGAGTGCCCCCAGTATTACTACAGGGGTGAGGGGTCAGCCTGTCAGTGCTCCGTGTCCTATCCAGAGGTTGTATGAGACCCCCAGTATTACTACAGGGGTGAGGGGTCAGCCTGTCACTGCTCTGTGTCCTATCCAGAGGTTGTATGAGTGCCCCCAGTATTACTACAGGGGTGAGGGGTCAGCCTGTCAGTGCTCCGTGTCCTATCCAGAGGTTGTATGACTGCCCCCAGTATTACTACAGGGGTGAGGGGTCAGCCTGTCAGTGCTCTGTGTCCTATCCAGAGGTTGTATGAGTGCCCCCAGTATTACTACAGGGGTGAGGGGTCAGCCTGTCACTGCTCTGTGTCCTATCCAGAGGTTGTATGACTGCCCCCAGTATTACTACAGGGGTGAGGGGTCAGCCTGTCAGTCCTCCGTGTCCTATCCAGAGGTTGTATGAGTGCCCCCAGTATTACTACAGGGGTGAGGGGTCAGCCTGTCAGTGCTCCGTGTCCTATCCAGAGGTTGTATGAGTGCCCCCAGTATTACTACAGGGGTGAGGGGTCAGCCTGTCAGTGCTCTGTGTCCTATCCAGAGGTTGTATGAGTGCCCCCAGTATTACTACAGGGGTGAGGGGTCAGCCTGTCAGTGCTCTGTGTCCTATCCAGAGGTTGTATGACTGCCCCCAGTATTACTACAGGGGTGAGGGGTCAGCCTGTCAGTGCTCCGTGTCCTATCCAGAGGTTGTATGAGTGCCCCCAGTATTACTACAGGGGTGAGGTGTCAGCCTGTCAGTGCTCTGTGTCCTATCCAGAGGTTGTATGAGACCCCCAGTATTACTACAGGGGTGAGGGGTCAGCCTGTCACTGCTCTGTGTCCTATCCAGAGGTTGTATGACTGCCCCCAGTATTACTACAGGGGTGAGGGGTCAGCCTGTCAGTGCTCCGTGTCCTATCCAGAGGTTGTATGAGTGCCCCCAGTATTACTACAGGGGTGAGGGGTCAGCCTGTCACTGCTCTGTGTCCTATCCAGAGGTTGTATGAGTGCCCCCAGTATTACTACAGGGGTGAGGGGTCAGCCTGTCAGTGCTCTGTGTCCTATCCAGAGGTTGTATGACTGCCCCCAGTATTACTACAGGGGTGAGGGGTCAGCCTGTCACTGCTCTGTGTCCTATCCAGAGGTTGTATGAGTGTCCCCAGTATTACTACAGGGGTGAGGGGTCAGCCTGTCAGTGCTCTGTGTCCTATCCAGAGGTTGTATGAGTGCCCCCAGTATTACTACAGGGGTGAGGGGTCAGCCTGTCACTGCTCTGTGTCCTATCCAGAGGTTGTATGAGTGTCCCCAGTATTACTACAGGGGTGAGGGGTCAGCCTGTCAGTGCTCTGTGTCCTATCCAGAGGTTGTATGAGTGCCCCCAGTATTACTACAGGGGTGAGGGGTCAGCCTGTCAGTCCTCCGTGTCCTATCCAGAGGTTGTATGAGTGCCCCCAGTATTACTACAGGGGTGAGGGGTCAGCCTGTCAGTGCTCTGTGTCCTATCCAGAGGTTGTATGAGTGCCCCCAGTATTACTACAGGGGTGAGGGGTCAGCCTGTCAGTGCTCCGTGTCCTATCCAGAGGTTGTATGAGACCCCCAGTATTACTACAGGGGTGAGGGGTCAGCCTGTCACTGCTCTGTGTCCTATCCAGAGGTTGTATGACTGCCCCCAGTATTACTACAGGGGTGAGGGGTCAGCCTGTCAGTGCTCCGTGTCCTATCCAGAGGTTGTATGAGTGCCCCCAGTATTACTACAGGGGTGAGGGGTCAGCCTGTCAGTGCTCTGTGTCCTATCCAGAGGTTGTATGAGTGCCCCCAGTATTACTACAGGGGTGAGGGGTCAGCCTGTCAGTGCTCTGTGTCCTATCCAGAGGTTGTATGAGTGCCCCCAGTATTACTACAGGGGTGAGGGGTCAGCCTGTCAGTGCTCTGTGTCCTATCCAGAGGTTGTATGAATGCACCCAGTATTACTACAGGGGTGAGGGGTCAGCCTGTCAGTGCTCTGTGTCCTATCCAGAGGTTGTATGAGTGCCCCCAGTATTACTACAGGGGTGAGGGGTCAGCCTGTCACTGCTCTGTGTCCTATCCAGAGGTTGTATGAGTGCCCCAGTATTACTACAGGGGTGAGGGGTCAGCCTGTCAGTGCTCCGTGTCCTATCCGGAGGTTGTATGAGTGCCCCCAGTATTACTACAGGGGTGAGGGGTCAGCCTGTCAGTGCTCCGTGTCCTATCCAGAGGTTGTATGAGACAGGGGTGAGGGGTCAGCCTGTCACTGCTCTGTGTCCTATCCAGAGGTTGTATGACTGCCCCCAGTATTACTACAGGGGTGAGGGGTCAGCCTGTCAGTCCTCCGTGTCCTATCCAGAGGTTGTATGAGTGCCCCCAGTATTACTACAGGGGTGAGGGGTCAGCCTGTCAGTGCTCTGTGTCCTATCCAGAGGTTGTATGAGTGCCCCCAGTATTACTACAGGGGTGAGGGGTCAGCCTGTCAGTCCTCCGTGTCCTATCCAGAGGTTGTATGAATGCCCCCAGTATTACTACAGGGGTGAGGGGTCAGCCTGTCAGTGCTCTGTGTCCTATCCAGAGGTTGTATGAGTGCCCCAGTATTACTACAGGGGTGAGGGGTCAGCCTGTCACTGCTCTGTGTCCTATCCAGAGGTTGTATGAGTGCCCCCAGTATTACTACAGGGGTGAGGGGTCAGCCTGTCAGTGCTCTGTGTCCTATCCAGAGGTTGTATGAATGCACCCAGTATTACTACAGGGGTGAGGGGTCAGCCTGTCAGTGCTCTGTGTCCTATCCAGAGGTTGTATGAATGCACCCAGTATTACTACAGGGGTGAGGGGTCAGCCTGTCACTGCTCTGTGTCCTATCCAGAGGTTGTATGAGTGCCCCAGTATTACTACAGGGGTGAGGGGTCAGCCTGTCAGTGCTCCGTGTCCTATCCGGAGGTTGTATGAGTGCCCCCAGTATTACTACAGGGGTGAGGGGTCAGCCTGTCAGTGCTCCGTGTCCTATCCAGAGGTTGTATGAGACCCCCAGTATTACTACAGGGGTGAGGGGTCAGCCTGTCACTGCTCTGTGTCCTATCCAGAGGTTGTATGACTGCCCCCAGTATTACTACAGGGGTGAGGGGTCAGCCTGTCAGTCCTCCGTGTCCTATCCAGAGGTTGTATGAGTGCCCCCAGTATTACTACAGGGGTGAGGGGTCAGCCTGTCAGTGCTCCGTGTCCTATCCAGAGGTTGTATGAGTGCCCCCAGTATTACTACAGGGGTGAGGGGTCAGCCTGTCAGTGCTCTGTGTCCTATCCAGAGGTTGTATGAGTGCCCCCAGTATTACTACAGGGGTGAGGGGTCAGCCTGTCAGTCCTCCGTGTCCTATCCAGAGGTTGTATGAATGCCCCCAGTATTACTACAGGGGTGAGGGGTCAGCCTGTCAGTGCTCTGTGTCCTATCCAGAGGTTGTATGAGTGCCCCAGTATTACTACAGGGGTGAGGGGTCAGCCTGTCACTGCTCTGTGTCCTATCCAGAGGTTGTATGAGTGCCCCCAGTATTACTACAGGGGTGAGGGGTCAGCCTGTCACTGCTCTGTGTCCTATCCAGAGGTTGTATGAATGCACCCAGTATTACTACAGGGGTGAGGGGTCAGCCTGTCACTGCTCTGTGTCCTATCCAGAGGTTGTATGAATGCACCCAGTATTACTACAGGGGTGAGGGGTCAGCCTGTCAGGTTCTATGATCGCTTCTGGCTGCTGGGGCTACAGGTCATTGATGGAACCGTGTATAAACATCTCAGCAGAACCGGATCCCTTCCTTCTGGGCCACAGGGCAGGATCCTACATAATAACCCCTAACACCTCCTTGACTAACCCCGGACACTGAGGGTGCCGGACCCTATGGAGCATGTGGGGGAGGAGCACAAGGGGGGTCATTTATCTTTTCTTCTGTCTGCTCCTCTAGTGAGTATTTTCTTTGTCTATTTCTTTCTCTTTGCCAAATGGAGATTTTTTTTTTGAGACTTTTTGGATACAAATTTTCAAAAAGTTGCACATTTTGTAGATCTCATTCCATTGCCTTCTCTGCTCCTGGTCAGGGCTGGAGTGTTTTTACTTAATTATTTGCAACTTTTTACGCGCAAAACAATGTTGATTCGTCCGCGAACATCTGCAAGGAGGAGAAATACAAAGAGAAACTATAGGCGAAGCAGGAAACTGGTGCACGGCGAACTACACAATGGGGGTCATTTACTAAGGGCCCGATTCGCGTTTTCCCGACGTGTTACTCGAATATTTCCGATTTGCGCCGATTTTCCATGAATTGCCCCAGGTTTTTGGCGCACGCGATCGGATTGTGTCGCATCGGCGCCGGCGTGCCCGCGATGGAAATCAGGGGCGTGGCCAAACGAAAACCGACGAATTCGGCAAAACGCTGCATTAAAGTAAAAAAAAAAAGTGTCGCTGGACACGCGCTTACCTTCACTCGGCCCAGCTTAGTGAACTTCAGTGCATTCAGCGACACCTGGTGGACGTCGGAGGAACTGCCTTAGTGAATCGCCAGAAGATCCGAATCCACTGCAGAGAACGCGCCGCTGGATCGCGAATGGACCGGGTAAGTAAATCTGCCCCAATGTGAAAGTTAAATCCCGAATCAGTTGGATCGTGCGGCTGTCACATGGAAGCCAACGGTTCGCATGCGACACAATCCCAGAAGAGACTCCAGATAAATACCTGTCCAAGCCGCGCAATCCCCGAAAATGGTGCAAAGAACGACGAAAGTGAGCAGTGCGACCCTTAGTAAATAAGCCCCAGTGTGTTAGCTGCAAGGACGATGCTCCTCAGAGACACATGTGCATGGACTGTGATCGGGGCAGAGCAGAGTTTATTTTGGGATTCAAGAGACTGAGCTCATTATATCTATACAAAACTTTTCATCCGAGATAGAAATTTGATGGCAAGTTAAAAGAAGTTGAATCTAGTAATAAAAATCCTGTTATATTTCCAAAGACCACTGGGTGTCAGGGTTGTCTTAGATATGAAAGGACGTCCCAACCCTGCAAGTGTCTCCCGAATCCCCGTAATATCCTACACCCAATACTACTGCTCCTGACATGTGTTAGCCTCATAGCAGTTACATTCCTGTACATAGGGGCAGTATTATAGTGTAGAACTACTATAATACTGCCTCTATGTACAGGAATATAACTACTATAATACTGCCCTCTATGTACAGGAATATAACTACTATAATACTGCCCCCTATGTACAAGAATATAACTACTATAATACTGCCCCCTATGTACAAGAATATAACTACTATAATACTGCCCCCTATGTACAAGAATATAACTACTATAGTACTGCCCCCTATGTACAAGAATATAACTACTATAATACTGCCCCCTATGTACAAGAATATAACTACTATAATACTGCCCCCTATGTACAAGAATATAACTACTATAATACTGCCCCCTATGTACAAGAATATAACTACTATAATACTGCCCCCTATGTACAGGAATATAACTACTATAATACTGCCCCCTATGTACAAGAATATAACTACTATAATACTGCCCCCTATGTACAAGATTATAACTACTATAATACTGCCCCTATGTACAGGAATATAACTACTATAATACTGCCCCTATGTACAGGAATATAACTACTATAATACTGCCCCCTATGTACAGGAATATAACTACTATAATACTGCCCCCTATGTACAAGAATATAACTACTATAATACTGCCCCCTATGTACAAGAATATAACTACTATAATACTGCCCCCTATGTACAAGAATATAACTACTATAATACTGCTCCCTATGTACAGGAATATAACTACTATAATACTGCCCCATATGTACAAGAGTATAACTACTATAATACTTCCCCCCTATGTACAAGAATATAACTACTATAATACTGCCCCCTATGTACAGGAATATAACTACTATAATACTGCCCCCTATGTACAAGAATATAATTACTATTATACTGCCCCCTATGTACAAGAATATAACTACTGTAATACTGCCCCCTATGTACAGGAATATAACTACTATAATACTGCCCCCTATGTACAAGAATATAACTACTATAATACTGCTCCCTATGTACAGGAATATAACTACTATAATACTGCCCCCTATGTACAAGAATATAACTACTATAATACTGCCTCCTATGTACAGGAATATAACTACTATAATACTGCCCCTTATGTACAAGAATATAACTACTATAATACTGCCCCCTATGTACAAGAATATAACTACTAGAATACTGCCTCCTATGTACAGGAATATAACTACTATAATACTGCCCCCTATGTACAAGAATATAACTACTATAATACTGCCCTCTATGTACAAGAATATAACTACTATAATACTATCCCCTATGTACAATAATATAACTACTATAATACTGCCCCCTATGTACAAGAATATAACTACTATAATACTGCCCCCTATGTACAAGAATATAACTACTATAATACTGCCCCCTATGTACAGGAATATAACTACTATAATACTGCCCCCTATGTACAGGAATATAACTACTATAATACTGCCCCCTATGTACAGGAATATAACTACTATAATACTGCCCCTATGTACAAGAATATAACTACTATAATACTGCTCCCTATGTACAAGAATATAACTACTATAATACTGCCCCCTATGTACAGGACTATAACTACTATAATACTGCCCCCTATGTACAGGAATATAACTACTATAATACTGCCCCCTATGTACAGGAGTATAACTACTATAATACTGCCTCCTATGTACAAGAATATAACTACTATAATACTGCCCCCTATGTACAAGAATATAACTACTATAATACTGCCCCCTATGTACAGGAATATAACTGCTATAATACTACCCTCTATGTACAAGAATATAACTGCTATAATACTGCCCCCTATGTACAGGAATATAACTACTATAATACTTTCCCTATGTACAAGAATATAACTACTATAATACTGCCCCCTATGTACAGGAATATAACTACTATAATACTGCCCCCTATGTACAGGAATATAACTACTATAATACTGCCCCCTATGTACAGGAATATAACTACTATAATACTGCCCCCTATGTACAGGAATATAACTACTATAATACTGCCCCCTATGTACAGGAATATAACTACTATAATACTGCCCCCTATGTACAGGAATATAACTACTATAATACTGTCCCCTATGTACAGGGATATAACTATTATAATACTGCCCCCTATGTACAGGAATATAACTACTATAATACTGCCCCCTATGTACAGGAATATAACTACTATAATACTGCCCCCTATGTACAAGAATATAACTTCTATAATACTGCCCCTATGTACAGGAATATAACTACTATAATACTGCCCCCTATGTACAGGGATATAACTACTATAATACTGCCCCCTATGTACAAGAATATAACTACTATAATACTGCCCCCTATGTACAGGAATATAACTACTATAATACTGCCCCCTATGTACAGGAATATAACTACTATAATACTGCCTCCTATGTACAAGAATATAACTACTATAATACTGCCCCCTATGTACAAGAATATAACTACTATAATACTGCCCCCTATGTACAGGAATATAACTGCTATAATACTGCCCCTATGTACAGGAATATAACTACTATAATACTGCTCCCTATGTACAAGAATATAACTACTATAATACTGCTCCCTATGTACAGGAATATAACTACTATAATACTGCCCCCTATGTACAAGAATATAACTACTATAATACTGCCCCCTATGTACAAGAATATAACTACTATAATACTGCCCCCTATGTACAAGAATATAACTACTATAATACTGCCCCCTATGTACAAGAATATAACTACTATAATACTGTCCCTATGTACAAGAATACAACCCCCTGCTGTATGAGTTACATTACGCTGCACTATATTGCTTTTACATTGCGCTATAACACATCAGGATGAGACGGGTTTCTGATGTATTAGTAAATAATACCGCCTGAGTAGACCAGTGAGCTGAGAAGGAACAAGCAATAGATGCCACCGCTGAGTCTCTACGTGGAATTAATCAGACAAGTTTGTAAAACTCATTAAAGTAAAAGTTCCTGTGACAGGCGGCACTACAGAGTCCGTCATCTGATGAAATAATGGAAGGATACAGCGATGAGAATGTAAATCTGTGTCCCCTCCCCCGCCGGTACCTGCATCGGTTAATGGCCTGTGCTAATGGCAGTTCTTTATAACTCGGCAAGGACAATGGAGCCCCCCGGCATGTGGGATGTGCAGCACCTTATTACAGCTCTTCCCGGTAAACACTTGTTTCTCCGGAGGGATGATTGACATACTGTGAGGTCTGCGGTAATAACCACCGGCCGGGTAATTGGATGTGTGATGGCGTTTACACGTTGGGTTTTGTCAATTTTGATTGACAAACAGAATCCCCCTTAAAGAGAACCTGTCATCTTACCTGACGGGTGTCTATTTTAGACAATACTTTTATGTTTTACAACCTCTGTTCCTCTGTTATTCCTCCTGGATCCTTTGTTCACCATTTTTATATATTTTCAGAAGGAATAAGAGACGAACAAGTTGACACATCACCACCTTTATCCCCGATTCTCTTGCTACCAAGATCACCAAGACTTATCCCTTTAAGGTGGACCTGTCACCAAAATTAGCATACACCATGTGATTGCCCCTGTGCTCCTCATCAATTTGGTCTTTGTTCCTTTTAAATCCATCCAGCCGTTCAAAAGATATGGCCACCAGAAGTTTCTATTTGAATTAGCGTGTATTAGCCACACCCCCCAATTAAGAAGGTTAACGCCCTCTTGGTTAGTAGGCGCCAATTCAGTTATAACTTTCCTGGGGCAATATCTTTTGAATGGTTGAACGGATTTAAAAAAAATAAAGACCAAATTGATCAGGAGATCGGCGGTGATCACATGATGTACGTCATACTGGGTTTTGTGTATGGAAAAGCGTTTCCTTTAAGGCTCCGTGTATCCATGTGTTTATCCTGCAGCTGCAATCAATGACCGAGAGCGGCAGATAGAAGATGGAGCCATCACTGGGAGAAGTGCAGGGGCTCTCTTCAGAGCCTGCCGCATATCTTCTCTCCGTTACGCCAGGTGACAGGTGTGATGAATGTTCAGAGCCGCATCCACTGCCCATGATAAATAGTCCTGAGCCGGAAGAGACTGCGGGAAGACAACTGGAGGAACCCTGGAAACGCTTGAAACTCCCAACCGGAACATCTCCACAGACCGGATCACCCTGACCCACAGCACCAGCTGCAGGGACCAGAGACCAACTCATCAGTCAGATGTCTACACCGAGTGTAACCAGGTAACCTGCCAGATGTGTACCCAGGGTGACTGCACCCTATACACAGTGTACAGGGGGTACACACAGTATTCATTTGCTCATTCATGTCCCCTCTGTCCCCATCTTGACAAAAAAAAATAGATGGAATGTAGATATTTTTGCTAATTTATTAAACAAGAGTAAAATATGACCTGGTGATTAGTATTCAGCTGTGACCTTCATATGTAATTCACATGCTGTCCATTTCCTTCTGATCCTACTTTAGGTTGTTCTGCTCCTTCATTGGAGTCCAGCTGTGTTTACAAAAACTGATTGGGCTTAATTAGGAAAGGCACAGACCTGTCTATATAAGATCTCACAGCTCACAGTCTATGTCAGAGCACATGAGAATCGTGAAGTCTAAAGAACTGCCCAAGGAGCTCAGAGAATTGTGGCAAAGCACAGATATAGCCAAGGTTACAAAAGAGTTTCTGCAGCACTCAAGGTTCCTAAGAGCACAGTGGCCTCCATTATCCTTAAATGAAAGAAGTTTAGGACAACCACAACTCTTTCGCGACCTGCCCCTATAGCATGATGCTGCCACCACCATGTCATATATTGAACACAGGCGCTTCCTTTTTCTGTGACGCCACCCTGTCTCACGACGGGGTGACAGGTCGGCGCTGAACACCAATATCATTATTTTGATTGGCCCTGCGATGATGATTGCTTCCTTTGGCCTGTCAATCCAGAATGTACAATAGGGGGCAGTATTCTCAGTGATTTCTGGATGAGTAGGTGACTCTGTTGTGTCTGGAGTTTCCTTGTGGTGTTCTGCACTATGCCTGGTGGTGAAGGAGTTAAGCCTTGGTATCCTGTACATTATACATGCCTTGTGCTCGTAGATACATCAGACCTGACTATTAGGACGCACAAGGAGCGTGTAGTGTAATGGTAACACATGAGCGGAGGGGGTCAGATCTCTACTCGTCAGGCCCAGAGCCATCGCTGTGATATCCGTGTGTCCCCCCCCTCACCCCCCCCCCCCCCATGGTCCATGTTTGATGCTGGCAAAGAGCTTTATAACTGGATCCACCACCCGATAAGGACCCCCAGTCCTCAAACATGTCACCATCTGTCACCTACTGCCATATATAATACATAACCTCCCAGCCCACAGCCTGCACCAGACCCATCCCCTGGGGTTCATAGTACCGTATTTTCCGGACTATAAGGCGCACTTAAAAGCCTTGGATTTCCTTGGAAATCCAAAGTGCGCCTTATAGTCCGGTGCGCCCTATATGAGGGCAGCGGACCCTACTGACATAGGTCCCCGCTACCGGAGACAGCAGATCTCCAGCGGGAACTGCAGAACACGCGGCACGAACAACAGGCGCCAAAGCGCCCGCTGGAGATCTGCTGTCTCCGGTAGCGGGGACCTATGTAAGTATGCCATTCTCCACCTCCCGCTCACCTTCCCCGCGTTCCGCGTCTCTTCTCGGCGTCGCGTCCCGTCGGGTCTCCGCCCCGCCCCCGGACCTCCGCCACGCCCCCGACCCTGCGCCTTATATATGGAATTATTAGATATATAAGGCACATCGGACTGTTGTGCCTTATATTCCGATGCGCCTAATGGCCCGGAAAATACGGTAATAATAAGGACATTATATATTTTTGGGTGGTCTCCTTCCTGAAATATTAAAATTTAAACATTCTCCTTCAAGCCATTTCATATTAAAGATTTATTAGAGGGAGAAATATCTTCTTATACAAACCTCCAAATCCAACAATCACATCACCACAGAGCTTGGAAGGAAGATTCTGGTTTGCTGTTTCTATCCCTAGAGGGAGCTAAGGAGCTAACTGTATACAGATAGCACTGATACTGAATATCTTCTACATAGGGGGCAGTATTATAGTAGTTATATTCCTGTACATAGGGGGCAGTATTATAGTAGTTATATTCTTGTACATAGGGGGCAGTATTATAGTAGTTATATTCCTGTACATAGGGGGCAGTATTATAGTAGTTATATTCTTGTACATAGGGGCAGTATTATAGTAGTTATATTCTTGTACATAGGGGGCAGTATTATAGTAGTTATATTCTTGTACATAGGGGGCAGTATTACAGTAGTTATATTCTTGTACATAGGGGGCAGTATTATAGTAGTTATATTCTTGTACATAGGGGGCAGTATTATAGTAGTTATATTCCTGTACATAGGGGGCAGTATTATAGTAGTTATATTCTTGTACATAGGGGCAGTATTATAGTAGTTATATTCTTGTACATAGGGGGCAGTATTATAGTAGTTATATTCTTGTACATAGGGGGCAGTATTACAGTAGTTATATTCTTGTACATAGGGGGCAGTATTATAGTAGTTATATTCCTGTACATAGGGGGCAGTATTATAGTAGTTATATTCTTGTACATAGGGGGCAGTATTATAGTAGTTATATTCTTGTACATAGGGGGCAGTATTATAGTAGTTATATTCCTGTACATAGGGGGCAGTATTATAGTAGTTATATCCCTGTACATAGGGGGCAGTATTACAGTAGTTATATTCTTGTACATAGGGGGCAGTATTATAGTAGTTATATTCCTGTACATAGGGGGCAGTATTATAGTAGTTATATTCTTGTACATAGGGGGCAGTATTATAGTAGTTATATTCTTGTACATAGGGGGCAGTATTATAGTAGTTATATTCCTGTACATAGGGGGCAGTATTATAGTAGTTATATCCCTGTACATAGGGGGCAGTATTATAGTAGTTATATTCTTGTACATAGGGGGCAGTATTATAGTAGTTATATTCTTGTACATAGGGGGCAGTATTATAGTAGTTATATTCTTGTACATAGGGGGCAGTATTATAGTAGTTATATTCTTGTACATAGGGGGCAGTATTATAGTAGTTATATTCCTGTACATAGGGGGCAGTATTATAGTAGTTATATTCTTGTACATAGGGGGCAGTATTATAGTAGTTATATTCTTGTACATAGGGGGCAGTATTATAGTAGTTATATTCCTGTACATAGGGGGCAGTATTATAGGAGTTATATCCCTGTACATAGGGGGCAGTATTATAGTAGTTATATTCCTGTACATAGGGGGCAGTATTATAGTAGTTATATTCTTGTACATAGGGGGCAGTATTATAGTAGTTATATTCTTGTACATAGGGGGCAGTATTATAGTAGTTATATTCTTGTACATAGGGGGCAGTATTATAGTAGTTATATTCTTGTACATAGGGGGCAGTATTATAGTAGTTATATTCCTGTACAAAAGAGGCAATATTATAGTAGTTATATTCTTGTACATAGGGGGCAGTATTATAGTAGTTATATTCTTGTACATAGGGGGCAGTATTATAGTAGTTATATTCTTGGACATAGGGGGCAGTATTATAGTAGTTATATTCCTGTACATAGGGGGCAGTATTATAGTAGTTATATTCTTGTACATAGGGGGCAGTATTATAGTAGTTATATTCTTGTACATAGGGGGCAGTATTATAGTAGTTATATTCCTGTACATAGGGGGCAGTATTATAGTAGTTATATTCTTGTACATAGGGGGCAGTATTATAGTAGTTATATTCTTGTACATAGGGGGGTAGTATTATAGTAGTTATATTCTTGTACATAGGGGGCAGTATTATAGTAGTTATATTCCTGTACATAGGGGGCAGTATTATAGTAGTTATATTCTTGTACATAGGGGGAAGTATTATAGGAGTTATATTCCTGTACATAGGGGGCAGTATTATAGTAGTTATATTCTTGTACATAGGGAGCAGTATTATAGTAGTTATATTCCAGTACATGGGGGGCAGTATTATAGTAGTTATATTCCTGTACATAGGAGGTAGTATTATAGTAGTTATATTCTTGTACATAGGGGGCAGTATTATAGTAGTTATATTTCTGTACATAGGGGACAGTATTATAGTAGTTATATTCTTGTACATAGGGGGCAGTATTATAGGAGTTATATTCCTGTACATAGGGGGCAGTATTATAGTAGTTATATTCTTGTACATAGGGGGCAGTATTATAGTAGTTATATTCCTGTACAAAAGAGGCAGTATTATAGTAGTTATATTCTTGTACATAGGGGGCAGTATTATAGTAGTTATATTCTTGTACATAGGGGGCAGTATTATAGTAGTTATATTCCTGTACAAAAGAGGCAATATTATAGTAGTTATATTCTTGTACATAGGGGGCAGTATTATAGTAGTTATATTCTTGTACATAGGGGGCAGTATTATAGTAGTTATATTCCTGTACATAGGGGGCAGTATTATAGTAGTTATATTCTTGTACATAGGGGGCAGTATTATAGTAGTTATATTCTTGTACATAGGGGGCAGTATTATAGTAGTTATATTCCTGTACATAGGGGGCAGTATTATAGTAGTTATATTCTTGTACATAGGGGGCAGTATTATAGTAGTTATATTCTTGTACATAGGGGGGTAGTATTATAGTAGTTATATTCTTGTACATAGGGGGCAGTATTATAGTAGTTATATTCCTGTACATAGGGGGTAGTATTATAGTAGTTATATTCTTGTACATAGGGGGCAGTATTATAGTAGTTATATTCCAGTACATGGGGGGCAGTATTATAGTAGTTATATTCCTGTACATAGGAGGTAGTATTATAGTAGTTATATTCTTGTACATAGGGGGCAGTATTATAGTAGTTATATTTCTGTACATAGGGGACAGTATTATAGTAGTTATATTCTTGTACATAGGGGGCAGTATTATAGGAGTTATATTCCTGTACATAGGGGGCAGTATTATAGTAGTTATATTCTTGTACATAGGGGGCAGTATTATAGTAGTTATATTCCTGTACAAAAGAGGCAGTATTATAGTAGTTATATTCTTGTACATAGGGGGCAGTATTATAGTAGTTATATTCTTGTACATAGGGGGCAGTATTATAGTAGTTATATTCCTGTACATAGGGGGCAGTATTATAGTAGTTATATTCTTGTACATAGGGGGCAGTATTATAGTAGTTATATTCTTGTACATAGGGGGCAGTATTATAGTAGTTATATTCCTGTACATAGGGGGCAGTATTATAGTAGTTATATCCCTGTACATAGGGGGCAGTATTATAGTAGTTATATTCTTGTACATAGGGGGCAGTATTATAGTAGTTATATTCTTGTACATAGGGGGCAGTATTATAGTAGTTATATTCTTGTACATAGGGGGCAGTATTATAGTAGTTATATTCTTGTACATAGGGGGCAGTATTATAGTAGTTATATTCCTGTACAAAAGAGGCAATATTATAGTAGTTATATTCTTGTACATAGGGGGCAGTATTATAGTAGTTATATTCTTGTACATAGGGGGCAGTATTATAGTAGTTATATTCCTGTACATAGGGGGCAGTATTATAGTAGTTATATTCTTGTACATAGGGGGCAGTATTATAGTAGTTATATTCTTGTACATAGGGGGGTAGTATTATAGTAGTTATATTCTTGTACATAGGGGGCAGTATTATAGTAGTTATATTCCTGTACAAAAGAGGCAGTATTATAGTAGTTATATTCTTGTACATAGGGGGCAGTATTATAGTAGTTATATTCTTGTACATAGGGGGCAGTATTATAGTAGTTATATTCCTGTACATAGGGGGCAGTATTATAGTAGTTATATTCTTGTACATAGGGGGCAGTATTATAGTAGTTATATTCTTGTACATAGGGGGCAGTATTATAGTAGTTATATTCCTGTACATAGGGGGCAGTATTATAGTAGTTATATCCCTGTACATAGGGGGCAGTATTATAGTAGTTATATTCTTGTACATAGGGGGCAGTATTATAGTAGTTATATTCTTGTACATAGGGGGCAGTATTATAGTAGTTATATTCTTGTACATAGGGGGCAGTATTATAGTAGTTATATTCTTGTACATAGGGGGCAGTATTATAGTAGTTATATTCCTGTACAAAAGAGGCAATATTATAGTAGTTATATTCTTGTACATAGGGGGCAGTATTATAGTAGTTATATTCTTGTACATAGGGGGCAGTATTATAGTAGTTATATTCTTGTACATAGGGGGCAGTATTATAGTAGTTATATTCCTGTACATAGGGGGAAGTATTATAGTAGTTATATTCTTGTACATAGGGGGCAGTATTATAGTAGTTATATTCTTGTACATAGGGGGGTAGTATTATAGTAGTTATATTCTTGTACATAGGGGGCAGTATTATAGTAGTTATATTCCTGTACATAGGGGGCAGTATTATAGTAGTTATATTCTTGTACATAGGGGGAAGTATTATAGGAGTTATATTCCTGTACATAGGGGGCAGTATTATAGTAGTTATATTCTTGTACATAGGGAGCAGTATTATAGTAGTTATATTCCAGTACATGGGGGGCAGTATTATAGTAGTTATATTCCTGTACATAGGAGGTAGTATTATAGTAGTTATATTCTTGTACATAGGGGGCAGTATTATAGTAGTTATATTTCTGTACATAGGGGACAGTATTATAGTAGTTATATTCTTGTACATAGGGGGCAGTATTATAGGAGTTATATTCCTGTACATAGGGGGCAGTATTATAGTAGTTATATTCTTGTACATAGGGGGCAGTATTATAGTAGTTATATTCCAGTACATGGGGGGCAGTATTATAGTAGTTATATTCTTGTACATAGGGGCAGTATTATAGTAGTTATATTCCTGTACATAGGGGGCAGTATTATAGTAGTTATATTCTTGTACATAGGGGGCAGTATTATAGGAGTTATATTCCTGTACATAGGGGGCAGTATTATAGTAGTTATATTCCTATACATAGGGAGCAGTATTATAGTAGTTATATTCCTGTACATAGGGGGCAGTATTATAGTAGTTATATTCCTGTACATAGGGGGCAGTATTATAGTAGTTATTTTCCTGTACATAGGGGGCAGTATTATAGTAGATATATTCTTGTATATAGGGGAATATTATAGTAGTTATATTCCTGTACATAGGGTGCAGTATTATACTAGTTATATTCCTGTACATAGGGAGCAGTATTATAGTAGTTATATTCTTGTACATAGGGGGCAGTATTATAGTAGTTATATTCTTGTACATAGGGGGGCAGTATTATAGTAGTTATATTCCTGTACATAGGGGGCAGTATTATAGTAGTTTTATTCTTGTACATAGGGGCAGTATTATAGTAGTTATATTCTTGTACATAGGGGCTGTATTATAGTAGTTATATTCCTGTACATAGGGGGCAGTATTATAGTAGTTATATTCTTGTACATAGGGGGCAGTATTATAGTAGTTATATTCCTGTACATAGGGGGCAGTATTATAGTAGTTATATTCTTGTACATAGGGGGCAGTATTATAGTAGTTATATTCCTGTACATAGGGGGCAGTATTATAGTAGTTATATTCTTGTACTTAGGGGGCAGTATTATAGTAGTTATATTCTTGTACATAGGGGCAGTATTATAGTAGTTATATTCTTGTACATAGGGGGCAGTATTATAGTAGCTATATTCTTGTACATAGGGGGCAGTATTATAGTAGTTATATTCTTGTACATAGGGGCCAGTATTATAGTAGTTATATTCCTGTACATAGGGGCCAGTATTATAGTAGTTATATTCTTGTACATAGGGGGCAGTATTATAGTAGTTATATTCTTGTACATAGGGGGCAGTATTATAGTAGTTATATTCTTGTACATAGGAAGCAGTATTATAGTAGTTATATTCTTGTACATAGGGGGCAGTATTATAGTAGTTATATTCTTGTACATAGGGGGCAGTATTATAGTAGTTATATTCCTGTACATAGGAGGCAGTATTATAGTAGTTATATTCTTGTACATAGGGGGCAGTATTATAGTAGTTATATTCTTGTACATAGGGGGCAGTATTATAGTAGTTATATTCTTGTACATAGGGGGCAGTATTATAGTAGTTATATTCTTGTACATAGGGGGCAGTATTATAGTAGTTATATTCTTGTACATAGGGGGCAGTATTATAGTAGTTATATTCTTGTACATAGGGGGCAGTATTATAGTAGTTATATTCCTGTACATAGGGGGCAGTATTATAGTAGTTATATTATTGTACATAGGGGGCAGTATTATAGTAGTTATATTCTTGTACATAGGGGGCAGTATTATAGTAGTTATATTCTTGTACATAGGGAGCTCTTGGTGCCGGTCTCCATGGTTCTGTCTGGGGCTGGTGTCTGGTTGATGACAATCTCATTCTGCATTTCGTCGTCTCACGTCTTACAGTCTTCAGAAGGAGAATTTAGAAATGAATAGGACTCGTACAACTCCAAGGACTAGAACCGTCTCTCTTCATGTAATCAAGCTGTGGTGTTGATGCCGGGCTCGGTAATTGGATGTGAGTGCTGTAGGTGGGCCGCGGCGGGCTCCGCAGTGATGAAGGATGTAATGAAGCTATCAGGCTAATACGAGGTGATTACCTCCAAGTAGACACTTAACTTTGTGTGAGGAGATCCAAAGTGACCCCTGGAATTTCCTCTTATTCTATTAATCATTCATTAGGACCAGAAGTGGCTCAGACATGAGATCCCCCATCAGGGATCCCCCCGCACACATTCATCTTCAACATTTTTACCAAAGTTTTTTCCCTTTAAGAATTTGGGACACAATTTCAATGCACAATTCTGCGAATTACAACAGGACGGCACCACCCAGGACTTACCACACTATGTACATAGAGGTAAGTACTTTTGCTGCAGCTGAAATCGCAACTTCTGGGTCCCCTGTCTGATAATTTATTTTCCCTAAACTTCTCTCTATCACCTCATTGCAGTATAAATGGTCTATTATGTAGCTCATTTGCATATTTCCCCCAGCATCCATTGCTTCTAGTAATACCTCTCCATAAGGAGAAGCAGGAGCCTTTGGAGATGATCTAAGGTCCTAAATATCGCTGCTTGTTTCCCATAATTCAGCGGTGGCCCCAGGGGGGTCACATCTCTGCCCCGTCCTGCGGAGTAGAAGACCATTGTGTCTAATAAGGTCACTTCTCACCGAGAACTTGGACAGAACTGCAGAATAAGATGACATCCGATCCGCAGAATATTCCTCCTGTGTCTCTAGAGTCTCGTATCCCGATATAAACTGTAGATAAGACCCCGGATTTGTGTTGAAGATGCTTTAATCTCAGATCTTATGTAATTTGTCTAATTACGGTTAATTGAGGATAACGCAGGATCCATTTCGGCTTTCTATAGGAGACCTCAGGGAGAAGAGGCTGCACTACTGATGACATCCTACCAGCAGTGTGTGCACTTACCTCTGAGTACTAATGAAAGGTTCAGAAGTTGGAAACCTTGTAGTCTGCTCTGTTACTACACAGGCCTTTCCGCAGGGAGGTGCCTGAGCAATAGGTTCCCAGCTTTATACTGTGCCTGCTCTGCCCTCTGCCTATTTAACTCTCTGCCACCTGCCCTGACCCCTGCCTGGATTACTATTACGTACAAATTCTGTTGGCCCTGACCTCGGCCTACCTTATGACCACATCTGTGGCTTCAAAGATAAAGATTCTGTGGCCAATCAGATTATAGTCATGTCCAGCAAACCAGGAAGTAATCGGTCAAGCAGACAGAGAGAGAACATGATAACCAATCAGATCATAGGCGATACTACTGAAACAGGAAGTGAGGTTTGAAGAGGGTGGGGACAGTACATTCTGTAGCCAATCAGATTGTAAGCATCCCCACAGCAACAGGAAATTAAGTAATAAGTGGGTGGGGACAGTATGCTCTGTAACCTATCATATCAATCAGAAATTGAACCTCTTAATGGATTCAAAGAACTGGAGAGAGTGGGTGGAGGTCTTCACAAGTCATCTTTAAAGGGGTTTGCATAATTTACAAATTACTATGGGAAACTTCAATTTTCATATTGTGACCCGACCTATTTCATCCATATGGGATTTTTGGAGATAGCCCGGACTGTTTTAATATCCACAGAAATTCCATGTTGCTGTATGAGGCCATTGCTGTTGATGCAGTTCCCCCATAGCAGATTAGTTTGGGATCACCAATGCAGCTTACATGACACTGCGCCCCCGGTGGGTATTAGGACAGGACGTCCGTTTTGTAACATATTAAACCTCGATTTGCCAGGACAGCGGAATAAACAGCAGATGCCGCGTGCCCGGCGTGCAGAGCCCTTAACTAAGGCAACACATAAGTGCAGAGCAGCGAGATCTAATAAAGATGGCAAGAATCAATTTTTCACTAATGCAAAGCATCCATAAAAGGTTGGAGCTCTCCCTAATGACTAGCTGTCAGGAGGATGTGTACTGAGCACGGACATGGCGTGTTTGTCAGAGGAACTGATGGAGCTGAACTGCCAGGTGCCCGGCCCTGGATGGAAAACACTAGAACTACAGACCAAATATAAACCCGGCAGATGGGAGATTAGTCCTGTGGATCAGAGGAACAGTAAGGACTTAATTTTGGAGGTCACCCAACTGGTCACTACATCTATCATCCACAAGGCATAGTCTGACCAATGACCACCATTACTAGAATGCTGAAGGCTCCAATGTCCACCGGGGACCATCTACCAAAGGTAGATTCTACATAGAACGTCCACCCATGAAGAATGTAGAAGGATCCATTGAGCACCCGGTGGAGGATAGTGGTAGATTCTGCATGAACTACGAAGCAACCATGAATACTGAAGACACAGACCAACTACTACCAGAGACTGGAAGAGACTTGTATTGTGGGAGAGTCTTCTGTATAGACCACCCTACTACAAAACATCATCAAAGGGTGGGAGTTTTCTGAGTACAACCATTGTTTACCATGAATACTCAAGGTACCACCGACCACTAGAGATGAACCGACCCAATGGTGGATTCAAACCTTGGGTTCGACGGCCTAGTTTAGAAAATTGACGCCCCTAGCAACTAGCCATGTATATGATTGCCTTTCTGAAAAATCATAGCCGTGGCTAGTTCCTTGGGGCATCAGTTTGCCGGATTGGCTGTTTGGCAACCAATCTGGCAACATCTCAGGCGGTGGAACCTGAACGCTGATCCTGACCATCGGTCTGCTCATCTCCAGTGACCACCAAGTACTTAATGCCAGTCTTACCACTAACATTTCTGATAAAAAAATGTGTAGACCCAGTGTGACCAAAATCAACTGGGGGGCAGGATATGGGTCAAGGGTCTGTTTTAGGTGTTCATGCGGTGCTGGGTTATCAAGCAGTAGCAGAACCATGGATGGGACACGGCTGAAGAAGTAACTACTCTATGGGTAATGATATTGTATAAAGAGCTACAGGAACAATGGCTCGGACATGTTTGTGGCCCATCACTTGCCTAGATGGGTGGCAGACTGCGAGCTTCAGTCCACTTGTAGACTTCAATGAGCAGAAATTTTGGAGCTCAATAATTTTGCCGACAAAGGTCGAGAATGAAGTTGTTGGGAAAGGCAAAGGGCTGGTGCAAGGAGATGACCTTGACCAACACCATCCTGATCTTTGCTATATGCTCCCCCACCCCTCAACCCTATTGTGTAGTAAGGTGATCTGGGGTATAAGGACCCTATAAGACCCCACACCCAGTGTCATTGCTTTTCATGTGCAACAGTTTCCCAAGTTTCAGGATAATGGTATTCAGGGCAGACACAGAACAAGCCATAGACGAGAGCGTCACTTATCAGCCACCGGATGCAGCCACGTTGACGTGGAGCGGGCTGTTGTTCTGAGATAACACAGCCACCAAGTCATCTTACTAATTACTACCGCGGGATCGCTGCTCCTACAACACTCCCCCTATAGTCAAGCCTCACACAGAATTAACCTTCTTCATGCCAACAATAATTTGGGAAATTTTGGTCTGATGTTTTCACGAACCAGTACAAACTCTATCGGCCTGAGGATATGTAAGGGGGGTGGTCAAAGCTAATGACGGGTCCCATGATTGGAGTATTGTAGAGAATCTAAAGTACCTCCTTGCCCCAAACATTACACAGATGAGATTTCCCACCATAACAGGAGACCTAGGGGTCTATGGTAGGTCACAGGTCATAGAATTGAACCTTTAAAGGTGATGTGAAACCTGGAAGAGCCATGTAATACACACCTAGAGTGATATAAGCTGGTAATGTGCGATATCGAAGTTGGATATTTTTGCACACGGCACAAATAACAATGGCGTCTATTCACAAATACATTATCTCTAGTTTTATTTATACTGCTGATATACAGATATTGTACAAGTCTTCATCTGTCAGCACCTCGGCATACTGTGTCTTTGCACAATTTAAAAAAAAAAGTGCCAACATAAAAAAATATAAAACAAACCCAAAAAGAAAAACCAAAAGCCAAGAAACTAAAAAAAAAAACTCGAATCAATGTGATTGAGGCTATATGGGAAGTCGTCTCCGTATTCCGTTTATAAAATCAAACAAATCAAAATTTTTTATCTTTTTTTTTTTGTTTTTTTATTTAAACCATCAGCCGTTGCCTAAACCTCCAGCGTTATCCCACTCCCCACCATTTATTGAAAAAAAAACTAAACTCCCAAAGGGGCTTCTCTTAGACCCGTCTATCCAGTGGTTTTGTCAACGTCGCAAGCCCTTGTATCCGTAGAAGCTATAACGGTTTATCCGTTACTTCGCCTGATGTGTTAGAAGCGTCGACTAGTGCAGGATTTTTTAAAGAACTCTTAATTTCAGTATTGTTGCTATGACAATGGTCTATTTGCTTAATTTCTAATGTCCCCGTATCGGGTCTGGAGTCAAGAATGACCACAGATGGTGAGGTGGGATGTCCACCTTCAGTTAAAAGTTCTGAGAAGTTATTTGCCTCTCGCTGGTCGAAAGAGTAGCCGGGGATGACCAAATGTTCATTGCGACAAGGTGCCTGGCTCCGCCTCTCGCTTTTCGACTGCTGCTCTACAGCTTGGTTGTCGCTAAGGTCTAAAGAGTCCCGGTATGCGGTGGATTCACACGACGGTGTCCTCCTTCGTAACATGCTGTTTTCCGATGCTTTGGTACGTGAAGCTGTGCCAGTCTCGTCCTCCATGGGAGGATCTATAGAAATACAAGGCGGGCTCATCTTCTTCTTCCGTCGAACCCCATTGATGTGTTCTGGGTCGGACTGTATGAGAATAGAAGAGTCCTGCTTGTCATCGATGGACAGATCAAAGCAGGAATCTCCATCATCATCAATGGAGGGGCAGATCTCGATCGAGTGCCTCCTTTGGTCTTCTGCCCACATGGGCTTTGCTAAAAATCCTTGAGTATCAACACTGTAGAACTTCTTCAAGTCTTTGCTGCTGCTGGTCCCGACCAGGCTTGCTGTGCTATTGCAGTTCTTAAGTAGTGGAGGAGAAGGAGGAGATGATACTTGGGAGATGAATGGAGAAACAGAGTGACTTCTATGGTTGGATTGTCCTCTCCAGCTGGTGGCCAAGCTGTTTATGTGGCTGACCTCTTCATCCGCTGGATCGGAGGACTCTAACGTGGACTCGTCTGGGTTGGTGTTGTCACTGCTCACACTCGAGGGACGACTAGGAATACTGTGTTGGCTATACGTATGATTGCGAGTATGGATGCTAGAATGTCTGTGGTTGGGAGAGAGTTGGGGAGAAGTTTGAGGGGTTCCCTGCAGAGAAAGGGGAGATGGGCAGAGCATGTTAGGACCAAGAAATTTGGGTGAAGGTGTTTTTAGCTTTGCACTTTCCACTGGTTCAAGTTGAAGGCTATCCTTGGATTCACCATTCTGATAGTCTACTGAATCCATGTGTACTGCCTCCTAGGAGACAAAAAGACAAGCAGATAACTCGAGAGTCACCAGATGGCGATTACCAACGAAACATTTAAAAATAATACCCCTTACCTGCCGCCGTAACAATCTGTTTAGGCTAGGAGACCTGGAAGCGGGTCGAGGTGGTGGAATTTTAGGCAAGTCTTCGTTGTCCACGTGGCAGCTTGGTGACGGCAGGGGCTGACAGTCCACGGGGGTTTTCAAGGAGTAGCTAGATTCAACTGGTTGGGAATGGACTGAGAGACGAGATCCTACAGTGAAGAAAAAGAATCATTAAATTCAGGAGAAACTAAAGGAACCGAACTATTGACCTGAGGTTGAGGTCCATACCTTCTGGAGGACTGTCCTCATAGGCATCCACTTCCCGCAGAGGATATGATGACTTTGCTGGCAGAACAGGACGGAACATGTAGCTGTCATTGGGTAACGAGAGCATTCTGGATACAGAGACCTTTCTGACTGTCAGCAGATTTTGGGACCCTGTTCCATCCCTCATGTAGACATCCCCATCCTGTGGAGGAGACGGACCATCAGCTTGGATAGAACGTTTTATTTTTGGGAGGTTGTCATGAAACTTTCTGCAACTTTTTAATCTACTTTTTGTTTTGATCCTTCAACATTTGCAGGATCACTGCTGAAAACCCATCCTGGTCATGTCTGAGGGATATGGGTCCTTGGTCTGCCGGCCAGTATGAGTTTTCGGCCTCTGGGTGTTGATGTTTCAATTCAACCAAAGCAGACATTGAAGAACTGAAGTATATCAAAAAGTTACAAAAACTTCCATGGTGCTGTGATTAAGAACAGTCAAGCCTTCGATACATGGAGCTCCATGAGACATCAATGACAATACCGTGAGCAAAGCGTGCGGCACATAGATCCTCAGTGGTGGGACATAAGTGTTGGAAGACCTCAACCCAATTAAACCCTAAAAAGCAGAACTTGTAGAAGAGGCAAGGAAGCCACAGAAAGCATACGTAGCTTGCGGTTACTACAGAGGACACGTGTATATATAGTGCAGGGATTCACCTCGGGCCCATAGTTGCAGGGCAGGAGGGGAAGCGGCAGGACCTGCTGGCAGGGCACAGGGGACCCAGGTCTTTTCTCTCTCCGCAGAACCGATAAATTGGATGGTTCAGGAATCAATAATGTCACATTCTCGTGGCTCAGTGCCCCCTTCAGTGCAAAATGAAGGAAACAGAATGGATTATGACACTACAAATGAGGTGTATTGTTTTCGATAATGAGGAGTTTTTACTACTTCCACCAATCCAACTTTTTGCATCCTTTAGAGGAAACCTGCCACTTAAAGTAACCCACACCAACCAAACAGATCTTTGAAAACTCCTCTTCACCAGTGCATATATCCCTATATTGTTCTTCTCTATGCCTGGAAAGTTCCATAGTCTGTTCATAAAGTTGATACACCGTCTATGCATATTCATGATCGACTAGCTCAGCCGCACCTCCGGCTTCCTGATTGACAAGGAGCCGGCTTTCTCTTCAGCTCAGTAAACTTGGCTCTGTTATATCATTCACCCCTCCGCCAGAAATGAGAAAGACATTGGCTGTGTGACTCGCTGAATAGAGTTTCTGAGGGAGAGGTGAATGAGGGGGTTGAGAGAGATGCTGACTGTATGAGAAATCAGCTCCCTCAGGAATTCTCTTCAGCGAGTCACACAGCCAGCATCTCCCTAATTCCTGAGTTAGGGGGGGATTAGCTAATGGCACAGCTGTACAGGAAGGAAATGAATATGCTGGACTCTGCTCAGAGGAAAGACAATGATCACACTCCTATGTGGTCACTTGCATAGATGGTGAGTCAACTGTACAAATGGACTGTGGAAATTTTCAGGCATGGGGAATAACAATATAGGGATAGTTGTACTGCTGTTTAATAGCAGTTTTCATATGTTTAGTTAGTGTGGGTTAGTTTAACAGGCAGATTCCCTTTAACTGGTGTCACTTCACTTTTTCTGGCATGATTGGAATTTTTCCTTTTAGACCCCACCCTTCCTGAGCAATCCCTATCGATAGCTTCAGTAGCAAATATACACTCACCGGCCAATTTATTAGGTACACCATGCTAGTAACGCGTTGGACCCCCTTTTGCCTTCTGAACTGCCTCAATTCTTCGTGGCATAGATACAACAAGGTGCTGGATGCTCCTCAGAGATTTTGGTCCATATTGACATGATGGCATCACACAGTTGCCGCAGATTTGTCGGCTGCACATCCATGATGCGAATCTCCCGTTCCACCACATCCCAAAGATGCTCTATTGGATTGAGATCTGGTGACTGTGGAGGCCATTTGAGTCCAGTGACCTCATTGTCATGTTCAAGAAACCAGTCTGAGATGATTCCAGCTTTATGACATGGCGCATTATCCTGCTGAAAGTAGCCATCAGATGTTACAGGGTACATTGTGCTCATAAAGGGATGGACATGGGCAGCAACAATACTCAGGTAGGCTGTGGCGTTGTACCAAGGGGCCCAAAGAGTGCCAAGAAAATATTCCCCACACCATGACACCACCACCACCAGCCTGACCCGCTGACACAAGGCAGGATGGATCCATGCTTTCGTGTTGTTGACGCCAAATTCTGACCCTACCATCCGAATGTCACAGCAGAAATCGAAACTCATCAGACCAGGCAACGTTTTTCCAATCTTCTACTGTCCAATTTCGATAAGCTTGTGCAAATTGTAGCCTCAGTTTCCTGTTCTTAGCTGAAAGGAGTGGGACCCGGTGTGGTCTTCTGCTGCTGTAGCCCATCTGCCTCAAAGTTCGACCTACTGTGCGTTCAGAGATGCTCTTCTGCCTACCTTGGTTGTAACGGGTGGCGATTTGAGTCACTGTTGCCTTTCTATCAGCTCGAACCAGTCTGCCCATTCTCCTCTGACCTCTGGCATCAACAAGGCATTTCCGCCCACAGAACTGCCGCTCACTGGATGTTTTTTCTTTTTCGGACCATTCTCTGTAAACCCTAGAGATGGTTGTGCGTGAAAATCCCAGTAGATCAGCAGTTTCTGAAATACTCAGACCAGCCCTTCTGGCACCAACAACCATGCCACGTTCAAAGGCCACAAATCCCCTTTCTTCCCCATACTGATGCTCGGTGTGAACTGCAGGAGATTGTCTTGACCATGTCTACATGCCTAAATGCACTGAGTTGCCGCCATGTGATTGGCTGATTAGAAATTAAGTGTTAACGAGCAGTTGGACAGGTGTACCTAATAAAGTGGCCGGTGAGTGTATGTGTCTGGTAGGGGGTGCCAGGCTGGGAATGCCCATTTCAGTACAGGGTCTATTTATTTGTTTCTGAAATTTAACAGCGCCAAGAATCAGTAGAGAAACACATATTAAAGGATGAAAAGAGGTGGAGATGGTAAAAGTTTCCCTTTAACTGCCCCAAACTAGTGCCCCCTGCAGGAATACCAGGGAATATGATGCCCTTACCCTGGCTTGTTTCAGCAGCACAGGTAGTTCTTTCTTCATGGACACTGGACCACCACCAATTGCTTTGCCGTCTAAGTTCGGGGAGCCTGTTGGGCATACAGGAGTTACGGCTCTGGACATCTCCAGCTCGATCTCTGCGTCCATCTCTGCATCTTCTTTGGCTTCTTTATTGCTTTCTTCGAGATGCTTCATGAGGACGGCCACCACAACGTTCACCAGGACAAACTGGGCGATGAGGACAAACGTGACGAAATAGACCGGGGAGATGATGGGCAGGTAGCTGAGGCAGTGCTTGTCATCGCTGTTACATTCACGGAGTGTGTCCTGGAATAGAGGGATCATTTAATTTTTTCAAACGGAGGCCTACCACAACCTAGCGACATTGTGTAATACTGCATTTCACCTCTGGGGGAGCTGTAGGGAACTTGGACACTTCTATTACTGTTGGGTTACCTAGAAATTACAGCTGTGGCTCCAGAGTCGACTGTATTATTGAATGGGTAATTAGTGTTTGGCCTCAGTCCCCCAGAATCAGTGGGGGTGATCTATCAACACCTTGTCTGCTTTCATTTACTACTTTTGAAACTGGGACAAATCTTAGACACCTACAGCGGGCACCGAAATTATTCAGCCCCCAGTGATAAGTATTCAGCCCCCGGTGATAAGTATTTGGCCCCCGGTGATAAGTATTCAGCCCCCAGTGATAAGTATTCAGCCCCCGGTGATAAGTACTCAGCCCCCGGTGATAAGTATTCAGCCCCCAGTGATAAGTATTCAGCCCCCAGTGATAAGTATTCAGCCCCCAGTGATAAGTATTCAGCCCCCGGTGATAAGTATTCAGCCCCCGGTGATAAGTATTCAGCCCCCGGTGATAAGTACTCAGCCCCCAGTGATAAGTATTCGGCCCCCGGTGATAAGTATTCGGCCCCCGGTGATAAGTATTCAGCCCCCGGTGATAAGTATTCAGCCCCCGGTGATAAGTATTCGGCCCCCGGTGATAAGTATTCGGCCCCCGGTGATAAGTATTCGGCCCCCGGTGATAAGTATTCAGCCCCTGGTCATAAGTATTCAGCCCCCGGTGATAAGTATTCAGCCCCCGGTGATAAGTATTCAGCCCCCGGTGATAAGTATTCAGCCCCCGGTGATAAGTATTCAGCCCCCGGTGATAAGTATTCAGCCCCCGGTGATAAGTATTCAGCCCCTTTGCTCAGTGTTGAGTAGAAGCTTTGGAGCTGGTGCAGACAGGAGTCTTCTTGGGAAGATGCTATAAGATTCTCACCCCTGGATTTGGGGTCCTCTGCCTCTTCCTTGCAGATCCTCTCCAGTTCCCTCAGGTTGGATGGTGAATGTTGGTGGAGGCCATTTTCCAGTCTCTCCAGAGATGCTCCATTGGGTTTAGGTCCGGGCTCTGGCTGGAATGTTCTGAGTCTCTGCTGTGGTATTTTAGCTTGTGCTTCGGGTCATTGTCTTGTTGGAAGGTTCGGCCCAGTCTGAGGTCCAGAGCATCTGGAGGAGGTTCTCATCCAGGATATCTCTGTACTTAGCGGATTCATCTTTCCTTCCATTACACCCAGTGGTCCTGTCCCCCCATAGCCTGATGCTGCCCCCCCACCATGTGTCACTGCTTGGATTGGATTTGGCAGGTGATGAGCCGTGTCTGGTTTTCTCCACCGCGTAGAATTAACACCAAAAAGTTCAATCTTCATCTCATCAGACCAGAGAATCTTATTCCTCATAGTCCGGGATCCTTCATGTGTTCTGCACACTGTATGCGGCTTTCATGTGTCTTACACTGAGGAGAAGCTTCCAGACTCTGCCATAAAGCCCCAACTGCTGGAGGTGCAGTGATAGGTGACTCCCATCTCCCTCCTGCATCTCTGGGGCTCAGACACAGGGATCTTGGGGTCTTCTTTACCTCTCACAAAGGCTCTTCTCCCACGGTTGCTTAGTTTGGCTGGACGGCCAGGTCGTGGGAGAGTTGTGTTCATCCCAAACTTCTTCTATTTAAGGATTATGGAGGCCACTGTGCTCTTAGGAACCTTGAGTGCTGCAGAAATTCTTTTGTGACCTCGGCCAGATCTCTCAAACACAACTGGACTACAATGAAGGAGTAGAACCATCTCAAAGAGGATCAGAAGGTATTGGATAGCAAAGTGTTACAGCAAAGGGTCTGAATACCTATGACCATGTGATATTTCAGTTAGAAAAAATATCTACATTTCAGATTTTTTTTTTGGCTTGAATGAAACAAAGAGTGAAAAATACAATGGGTACAGAAAGTATTCGGGCTTCTTTATAAGTCTCACCTGGGACAAATAAGTGTCAACTGGGAGAAATAAGTCTCAAATTGGACAAATGCATCTCAACTGGGATAAATGGGTCTCCGAAAGTAGTAGAAGACCCCAGACAATGTGATAAGTAACCCCCGGATGACTCTCTGTTGTGGTTAATAGCAGGGCCCCCCTCTACATGACATCTGAGTACCCTAAACGTGGCTTAGAGGAAGGGATTATCTTATAACCTCCTTCACAACAGAAGGTCCAATGTCCTGAGTCCACGAGCTGCTCCTTACCTTCATGATACCGTTCCAGTTGTCTCCTGTGGAGACTCGGAAGAGCGTGAGGAAAGCCATCCCGAAGTTCTCGAATGTGGCGTGTCTGCTGAGACCCTCGCAGGGGTTTTCCTCGTTACACACTGGCGAGAAAGGAACAATTTATGACGGAACATCTGCAAATACTAATTTCTATGATT
This sequence comes from Engystomops pustulosus, assembly GCF_040894005.1. Lineage (NCBI taxonomy): Eukaryota > Metazoa > Chordata > Amphibia > Anura > Leptodactylidae > Engystomops > Engystomops pustulosus. Next base: position 16,858,595 of record NC_092418.1, read on the forward strand.
TTGTCAACCCTCAGTTTATCGGCATATACTGACGTGTATCTCAGCATCTGAGGTGTGCTACTGTCTCCTGCGTATCTAAGCCCTTATATGTGACTTGTCTAAGCCTAAGTCCTGTATGATGCTGCCTGCTGTGCTGTGTATCTAAGCCTGTTATTTGCGATACTCTGCTTTCGAGCTTATGTATATAATCATGCGTGTCTCTGTCCAACCCAACAATCATGTTTGATCCAGGCTGAGTGAGCCGATACGTATCTCATGTACTGTGATCTTCTGGCTCGGTCTGTAAATGGTTAAGGAGATTGGCTTCTTTCCGGGACGTATCTGACTTTATGTGCGGTTGATTTTGTATCCGCTTCCTCTGGCATTATACAAGCAGATGATTCACGTATCTATCCCATAAATCTGTGCTGTAATAAATACACGGGATACTCCGTCCTCGTACTCATTAGAGCTGCTCAGCCCAGGCCGGGGCGGAGGACCTCACATCAGGGGGGCCTCACACCTTCCTTCCCAAACCGTAAAGACCTTCATAAACCCAATCTACAAAGTAAAGCGTCCCTCTACAATATCCCGGGGCCCATTAAGTTTTCATTATGGCGGCCGACATGGATCCTGCCAGCTTGGTAATGAGCCATTTATTTGCCGAGACTATAAACGCGCAGGAGCGGAGTCTGCGGAAGGAGAAGCTCAGAAGCTCGTCCATAATTACGGACAGTGAAGGGTAGCACCGCGCTGGAGGAAACATGCCCTCGCTATCGTGTTCAATGCATTTTATAGCCTCTCCGGCATCTATATACATTTCTTCATTTTACCCAATTAACGCTTAATGAGTGAAACATTTGTTTCATCTACATTTCAGAAATAAGTTCTCATCCACGGGTTGTCCGACTTTTTCGGGGATTGCGTTGCACGCAATCTGATTTTGCCGCATTGGCGCCGGCTTTCATGTGACAGAAATAAGGTGGCGAGCCGTCAGACATTCCGAGCCCTTACATGCACCGGGAAGAAGAAGGTGAACTCCGGGGACCTGATTGGGGAAGCGACACATGCAGGATATCGGGCTCACGATCTTGAATCGCGGCAGCTGTGCATTCCAGCGGCCATTCCGGACCACTGGGGGTCATTTACTAAGGGCCCGATTTGCATTTTTGCGACGGGTTAACCGAATTTTTCAGTTTTGCGCAGATTTTCCCTGTATTGCCCCAGGATTTTGCCGCACGCGATTGGATTGTGGCGCATCGGCGCCTGCATGCACGTGACGGCCGTAAAAAAAACACGGCGGATTCGGAAAAACGGACGCAGACTGAAGCTAGCCAGCAGACCGTGAGTATTCCACTAGAAGAGCTTGGACCAATGGCATTGTAGTTAAAGTATTTTTTTTTAGAGTTTTTATTCGACGCACGCATCATTTTGTAAGACTTCTTGGCTAGAGCTCTACCAGAAGGGATAAGTAGCCTCCACCTCCAAATGTCACCTTTAATCCGGAAATGTGATTTCATGGTGACAGGTTCCACTTTAGAAGAAATTTTTTTGATAAGCCTATTCCATGATCCTTGCGGAAACAGTCAACAGCTGTGACCAATCTCCCATGTCCAAATTTTCATGAAATCCTCTGATAATGAGCAGATGTGGCTTCTAATCTTCTAAGGATCGTGAATGTTTCCTGATCGGGCTGAACCTCTGCCAGCTCCAACTATTTTTACCCAAACTTTTTTTTTTGCATTGCCACAAAAGTTTGTATCCAAAGATTTTGTCTTTACTCACCGAGCTTTCCGAACAGCTCCACTCCCAGGGCGGCGTAGATGAAGAACAGCAGCATGAAGAGAAGTCCAAGGTTTCCTACCTGCCGAGGAAGACACAAGTCAACGTGAGGGTGGGAAGTGCAGAAGACACAAGATACCTACACAACGTTGTACAGGCCGAGAGCATCTGCGAAATGTCATCTCGACCTATCACAACCACTACTGGATCCACCAAATATTAGAGTAACCGTAGAAAATCAGAAGTGGGTCATACTCGGAGATTCCCAAACACTTGGAAGTTCCTCAACCATACAAAAAGTTCCCCTTGACCAATGAACATATTGTTCATTTCTTGTAGAACTTTCTGAAAACTTTTTGTCCGGATAGGCGGAAGGATTTGCACAATGAAGCGGTGACAAGAGGCTGAATGGCAACAAAGGTCAGAGACGCCTCAGGGGACGAGGAAACTTCTAGAATAGTCAACTTTCTGACATTAACTTTTGAAGTTTGAACCTTTTGTGATGAAGGGAAGAGTTCAGCACTAGTGAGTGAAGGACGGCTGTCATATATCCTTCTCCACGCGCGGCGCCTAATAAGATGATTGCCGAGGAAGCAAACGCCCGTCCGCCTCAAGTCACTTGATATTCATTGAGGGAGGCCACCGAGAGATGTCCTATTACCACAGCTAATTTAGTTGTATAGTGCGAACCAGCAGGTCGGCTCAAGGACTCTAAAGAAAGATGACAGCTGTGGAGACATCCTCGTCCATGCATGTTAATGAATCCCAAGACCAACACAAAGCTCCACAGGGTTATACATATAGAGGTTGTCACCGTCTGTAGAACTATGAACTGTAACACGAGGCTCCGAACCTCAATGTCACTATTCATGAGGGTTCAGGGACGGCGAGAAGATTCTGAGATGGGAACACTTTACTAGATACATCTCATGTTAACTATTTGTCAGCTACAAGTGAGGCACGTATCCGGGAGACAGGACAGGGACAAGGCTGACACTTGGGGGACAGGGACACGCTGACACTTGGGGGACAGGGCGGGGACACGCTGACACTTGGGGGACAGGACAGGGACACGCTGACACTTGGGGGACAGGGACACGCTGACACCTGGGGGGACAGGACAAGGACACGCTGACACTTGGGGGACAGGACAATGACACGCTGACACTTGGGGGACAGGACAAGGACACGCTGACACTTGGGGGACAGGACAGGGACACGCTGACACTTGGGGGACAGGACAGGGACACGCTGACACTTGGGGGGACAGGACAAGGACACGCTGACACTTGGGGGACAGGACAAGGACACGCTGACACTTGGGGGACAGGACAGGGACACGCTGACACTTGGGGGACAGGACAAGGACACGCTGACACTTGGGGGGACAGGACAGGGACACGCTGACACTTGGGGGGACAGGACAGGGACACGCTGACACTTAGGGGACAGGACAGGGACACGCTGACACTTGGGGGACAGGACAGGGACATGTTGACACTTGGGGGTAAAGGCCGGTGACACGCTGACACCTGGGGGACAGGACAGGGACATGCTGACACTTGGGGGACAGGACAGGGACACGCTGACACTTGGGGGGACAGGACAGGGACACGCTGACACTTGGGGGACAGGACAGGGACATGCTGACACTTGGGGGACAGGACAGGGACACTCTGACACTTGGGGGACAGGACAGGGACACGCTGACACTTGGGGGACAGGACAGGGACACGCTGACACTTGGGGGACAGGACAGGGACACGCTGACACTTGGGGGACAGGACAGGGACACGCTGACAGTTGGGAGACAGGGACACGCTGACACTTGGGGGGACAGGACAGGGACACGCTGACACTTGGGGGACAGGGCAGGGACACGCTGACACTTGGGGGGAACAGGACAGGGACACGCTGACACTTGGGGGGACAGGACAGGGACACGCTGACACTTGGGGGGACAGGACAGGGACACGCTGACACTTGGGGGGACAGGACAGGGACACGCTGACACTTGTGGGGACAGGACAGGGACACGCTGACACTTGGGGGACAGGACAGGGACACTCTGACAGTTGGGAGACAGGGACACGCTGACACTTGGGGGACAGGGACACGCTGACACTTGGGGGACAGGGCGGGGACACGCTGACACTTGGGGGACAGGACAGGGACACGCTGACACTTGGGGGACAGGGACACGCTGACACCTGGGGGGACAGGACAAGGACACGCTGACACTTGGGGGACAGGACAATGACACGCTGACACTTGGGGGACAGGACAAGGACACGCTGACACTTGGGGGACAGGACAGGGACACGCTGACACTTGGGGGACAGGACAGGGACACGCTGACACTTGGGGGGACAGGACAAGGACACGCTGACACTTGGGGGACAGGACAAGGACACGCTGACACTTGGGGGACAGGACAGGGACACGCTGACACTTGGGGGACAGGACAAGGACACGCTGACACTTGGGGGGACAGGACAGGGACACGCTGACACTTGGGGGGACAGGACAGGGACACGCTGACACTTAGGGGACAGGACAGGGACACGCTGACACTTGGGGGACAGGACAGGGACATGTTGACACTTGGGGGTAAAGGCCGGTGACACGCTGACACCTGGGGGACAGGACAGGGACATGCTGACACTTGGGGGACAGGACAGGGACACGCTGACACTTGGGGGGACAGGACAGGGACACGCTGACACTTGGGGGACAGGACAGGGACATGCTGACACTTGGGGGACAGGACAGGGACACTCTGACACTTGGGGGACAGGACAGGGACACGCTGACACTTGGGGGACAGGACAGGGACACGCTGACACTTGGGGGACAGGACAGGGACACGCTGACACTTGGGGGACAGGACAGGGACACGCTGACAGTTGGGAGACAGGGACACGCTGACACTTGGGGGGACAGGACAGGGACACGCTGACACTTGGGGGACAGGGCAGGGACACGCTGACACTTGGGGGGAACAGGACAGGGACACGCTGACACTTGGGGGGACAGGACAGGGACACGCTGACACTTGGGGGGACAGGACAGGGACACGCTGACACTTGGGGGGACAGGACAGGGACACGCTGACACTTGTGGGGACAGGACAGGGACACGCTGACACTTGGGGGACAGGACAGGGACACTCTGACAGTTGGGAGACAGGGACACGCTGACACTTGGGGGGACAGGACAGGGACACGCTGCCACTGGGGGACAGGACAGGGACACGCTGACACTTGGGGGGACAGGACAGGGACACGCTGACACTTGGGGGTAAAGGCCGGTGACACGCTGACACTTGGGGGACAGGACGGGGACACGCTGACACTTGGTGGACAGGACAGGGACACGCTGACACTTGGGGGGACAGGGCAGGGACACGCTGACACTTGGGGGACAGGACAGGGACACGCTGACACTTGGGGGGACAGGACAGGGACACGCCGACACTTGGGGGGACAGGACAGGGACACGCCGACACTCGGGGGGACAGGACAGGGACACGCCGACACTTGGGGGACAGGACAGGGACACGCTGACACTTGGGGGACAGGACAGGGACACGCTGACACTTGGGGGTAAAGGCCGGTGACACGCTGACACTTTTGGGACAGGAGGGGGACACGCTGACACTTGTGGGACAGGACAGGGACACGCTGACACTTGTGGGACAGGACAGGGACACCCGGACACTGGGGGACATGGATATAACACGCTGTGGTTGTGGCCTAGACGGCTCTGCCGCCACCCGGCTGGGCGCACTATGTGGCACTCTGTGTTGGCAGTGGTGCACTTCCGCACACTGAGGACTGTAGACATAATGGGGCAGATTTACTTACCCGGCCCATTCGCGATCCAGCGGCGCGTTCTCTGCGGTGGATTTGACGTCCACCAGGTGGCGCTGCTGCGCAGAAGTTCCCCGAGGCCCGCCGGAATGCACTGAAGTTCACCGGCCTATTCCTGTTGCAGGTAAGCGCGATTCCCGCGACACTTTTTTTTTTTTTTAAATGCGGCGGTTTTTCTGAATCCGTCGGGTTTTCGATCGGCCACGCCCCCGATTTCCGTCATGTGTATGCCAGCGTCGATGCGCCACAATCCGATCGCATGCGCCAAAATCCAGGGGCAATACAGGGAAAATTGACGCAAATCGGAAATATTCGGGTAACACGTCGGGAAAACGCGAATCGGGCCCTTAGTAAATGACCCCCAAGGTCCCTCTCTAGGAGAGGAGCGCCGGAGGCTTCCTAAGTTTGCACATCTCTCTTCTGATTTTCCTCACATCCATTATTTCTGCGCCATCAGCCCACAGCGTGGCATTTCAGTCACATCCGCGCACAGAATACCCAGGGAGGGCTGTCAGGATCTGTACATGTGCCAGGCTGCTGCAGGGACAACGCACGGCTCCAGCTGCTCGGGAATCACTGATACTACAGGAGGACGCGCTGCCCCGGGCTCCAAGACACATCAGGATGATAGCAGCACTTTACATGGGCACCGGGATTCTTATGGTCATACATCAGGGATGCCCTGACCTACTGTATGTCTACAATGTACATTGCAAACACAATGGGGCTATATCCTGCATGTGTCGCTCAGGTCCCCGGAGTTCACCACCTTCTTCCTGGTGCATGTAAGTGCTTCATCGTGCGACACAATTTGAAAGATAAATCCCGCGCTCAGTCCGAATCAGTCGGATCGTCCAATTCCTTATACGGACTGAGCGCGGGATTTAACTTTCAAATTGTGTAGCAAGATCAGCACTTACATGCACCAGGAAGAAGAAGGTGAACTCCGGGGACCTGAGCGGGCAAGCGACACATGCAGGATATCGGGCGCACAATCTTAGTGAATCACGGCTATTATCCTAGCGCAGGGCAGGGCTCTAAGTTTCACTCTTATTGACCCAGATATGGGGCTGTTATTACTGAAGCGTATGGCGGTATTATTATTTCCACAATGTTTGCTATTATTATCCTGTGGGGGTTGTATGTATTATAATAAGGGCAATATATGGCAGTATTATTTCTACACTCTTTGGTATTATTATCCTGTGGGGGTTGTATGTATTATAAGGGCAGTATATGGCGGTATTATAGGGATACACTGTATGGTTTCTATGTGGATGCTATATGATGTAACTCGGACGCTGTAGGGCGGTATTATTAGATCTATTTGTATTATATATTATTATTTACTTTCATATTTCTTCTATGGAATGGGGGCAGCTCTGCCCTGCAGCGGGTGAAGGGTTAATGTCTCTGCTCTCGGGTTCCCAGGCACGGACTGCGCCGCTCTTTATATTTATAATGTGAATAATGTCATTCCTGGGATAATCCCATCCAACCAGAGCGGGACATGGATTCTTCAGGAATCGCCCCACATCCCTTTCCATGAGCTCTGTCTCCCTGCATACATGTCCCTATATAATAGACGCTGTCCAATCCTGTCCTCTCCATACAAGGTCACACCGCTGCCACCCAGCTTTCCTAGAAGCAGATTTACAAATGGCTCCAATGGCTTTTCACAGGAGTCTTTATCTTCTTCGAAACACAGCGCCCCCTCTGTCCCTGGGTTGTTTCTGGTATTGCAGCTTGGCTTAAAGGGGTGGTCCAATTTTGTGTATAACATAAGGGGAAGATAGAAAGGGTTAAAGGGGTATTCCGGGAATATGAACGTCTGACACAAAAACCCTTGATGATATAAATAAATGAATACAACAATACTCAATGTCATTAGTCACAAAACGGAGTTAAAATAATATGATTTTATGATTATACAAAATTTATGGCCTCTCTAAAGTAGGTGGAGTTATCACTAAGATGGCCGCCACTGGAAACTACAAGTTCCATGATCCTTTAGTTCTCAGTAACTCCTCCTCCCTCTTATGCTCTGCTAACAGTGATGATGTAACAGGTTTTCTTGCTCTGTTACCATAGTAATGATGTGTAACTGCCATCACCACAACACTGATCATACTGGATGCACTGCAACCAACCGACTACAGCCAAACATAGTGGTGATCACATGACCCTGCCCAAGCAGCTGCAAGACATGTGATGTGGACATGTGACCAGCGGCCATCTTCTTTTCTGCGACGGACCGCGCGGAGGAAATTAACGGACTGATTAAAGGGCCAGTAGCATTTTAATTCTTCATTACAGTCTATGTCACCAGCATTTTCTGCTAAGGGGAGCAAAATTTTAAATAACAACTAATTACACATTAGCTTATATTTTGAGTGCCCACTTGTATATAAATTATGCTGATTCCTGGAATACCCCTTTAAGTATGATATACATGGTCTTTCTCCCAGCGTCCTCTTCTCCAGGACCATGTTTATTCCTTATAAAGATGAAATCTGGCCGGGGGTCACTATTACTTTTCTCTGCCCTCGATGTGGCCCAGAACACAGAATCCGATCAGAGTTTACACAAAGACGTCTTAACTTAATGGGAATAAGTCATCGAGCTAAAAATAGGTCTGATGGAGCGCGGCACCAGGAAGTATGTGTGGAAATCCTGAGGAACCCGGAGAGAACCATGACTACACGGATACAATAACAAACAGCACGGTAATATCTCCCGATCAGAACTAACACATTGTAACGCCACAGCCACGAGACATCCAGCCATCATCTGCTACACTGTGCAGATTACTATAATACTGCCCCCTATGTACAAGAATATAACTACTATAATACTGCCCCCTATGTACAAGAATATAACTACTATAATACTGCCCCCTATGTACAAGAATATAACTACTATAATACTGCCCCCTATGTACAAGGATATAACTACTATAATACTGCCCCCTATGTACAGGAATATAACTACTATAATACTGCCCCCTATGTACAGGAATATAACTACTATAATACTGCCCCCTATGTACAAGTCTATAACTACTATAATACTGCCCCCTATGTACAAGAATATATCTACTATAATACTGCCCCCTATGTACAGGAATATAACTACTATAATACTGCCCCCTATGTACATGAATATAACTACCATAATACTGCCCCCTATGTACAAGAATATAACAACTATAATACTGCCCCCTATGTACAAGAAAATAACTACTATAATACTGCCTATGTACAAGAATATAACTACTATAATACTGCCCCCTATGTACAGGAATATAACTACTATAATACTGCCCCCTATGTACAGGAATATAAATACTATAATACTGCCCCCTATGTACAAGAATATAACTACTATAATACTGCCCCCTATGTACAGGAATATAACTACTATAATACTGCCCCCTATGTACAAGAATATAACTACTATAATACTGCCCCCTATGTACAAGAATATAACTACTATAATACTGCCCCCTATGTACAAGAATATAACTACTATAATACTGCCCCCTATGTACAAGGATATAACTACTATAATACTGCCCCCTATGTACAGGAATATAACTACTATAATACTGCCCCCTATGTACAGGAATATAACTACTATAATACTGCCCCCTATGTACAAGTCTATAACTACTATAATACTGCCCCCTATGTACAAGAATATATCTACTATAATACTGCCCCCTATGTACAGGAATATAACTACTATAATACTGCCCCCTATGTACATGAATATAACTACCATAATACTGCCCCCTATGTACAAGAATATAACTACCATAATACTGCCCCCTATGTACAAGAATATAACAACTATAATACTGCCCCCTATGTACAAGAAAATAACTACTATAATACTGCCTATGTACAAGAATATAACTACTATAATACTGCCCCCTATGTACAAGAATATAACTACTATAATACTGCCCCCTATATACAAGAATATAACTACTATAATACTGTCCCCTATGTACAAGAATATAACTACTATAATACTGCCCCTATGTACAAGAATATAACTACTATAATACTGCCCCCTATGTACAGGAATATAACTACTATAATACTGCCTCCTATGTGCAAGAATATAACTACTATAATACTGCCCCCTATGTACAGGAATATAACTACTATAATACTGCCCCCTATGTACAAGAATATAACTACTATAATACTGCCCCCTATGTACAAGAATATAACTACTATAATACTGCCGCCTATGTGCAAGAATATAACTACTATAATACTGCCCCCTATGTACAAGAATATAACTACTATAATACTGCCCCCTATGTACAAGAATATAACTACTATAATACTGCCCCCTATGTACAAGGATATAACTACTATAATACTGCAACCTATGTACAGGAATATAACTACTATAATACTGCCCCCTATGTACAAGAATATAACTACTATAATACTGCCCCCTATGTACAAGAATATAACTACTATAATACTGCCCCCTATGTACAAGAATATAACTACTATAATACTGCCCCCTATGTACAAGAAAATAACTACTATAATACTGCCTCCTATGTACAAGAATATAACTACTATAATACTGCCCCCTATGTACAAGGATATAACTACTATAATACTGCAACCTATGTACAGGAATATAACTACTATAATACTGCCCCCTATGTACAGGAATATAACTACTATAATACTGCAACCTATGTACAAGAATATAACTACTATAATACTGCCCCCTATGTACAAGAATATAACTACTATAATACTGCCCGCTATGTACAAGAATATAACTACTATAATACTGCCCCCTATGTACAAGAATATAACTACTATAATACTGCCTCCTATGTACAAGAATATAACTACTATAATACTGCCCCCTATGTACAAGAATATAACTACTATAATACTGCCCCTATGTACAGGAATATAGCTACTATAATACTGCCTCCCATGTACAAGAATATAACTACTATAATACTGCCCCCTATGTACAGGAATATAACTACTATAATACTGCCCCCTATGTACAAGAATATAACTACTATAATACTGCTCCCTATGTACAAGAATATAACTACTATAATACTGCCCCCTATGTACAGGAATATAACTACTATAATACTGCTCCCTATGTACAAGAATATAACTACTATAATACTGCCCCCTATGTACAAGAATATAACTACTATAATACTGCCCCCTATGTACAAGAATATAACTACTATAATACTGTCCCCTATGTACAAGAATATAACTACTATAATACTGCCCCTATGTACAAGAATATAACTACTATAATACTGCCCCCTATGTACAGGAATATAACTACTATAATACTGCCCCCTATGTATTAGTACCATGGTGGTTGATGCTATTGGTGGTTACCTGTGGCAGGGCCTGCACCACTGTATCCAGCAGGGCTCTCATCCCGGTTGCCATCTTCAGTAGTTTGAGCACTATAGGGACAGGCAGAGCAGAGGTCATGTGGGTACGGTACATCTTTATGACACCATGGGGGTGGTATTATAGGACCTCTCACCTCGTGCGATCCTCAGGACCCTCATGATGCGGATGATGGTAGGATTGATGGGGAGGGAAGCGTTGATTTCGATCTCCTCCAGGGTGATGCCCATGATGGAGAGCAGAACGATCGCCAGGTCCAGCTGGTTCCACCTGTAAGAGACCCAGAGATTGTACAGTCAGGAACGTTACGTGACAGTCCCTGTGTCTGGGCAGGTTGGGGGAAAGAGAATTATTCACAAGTGTGAGGCTATGCGCTTCCCTTACCACCAGGAAATAAAATATTGACCCTTCTTCTGCCCCCAGACAAGTGTATAGTAAGATAACAACCAGTCTACCCTAGACCACCAGGTTACAATATTGACCCTTCACCAGGGGATCACATACTAACCCTCCAATGCCCTAGACTACCAGGGGGTCACATACTAACCCTCCAATGTCCTAGACCACCAGGGGATCACATACTAACCCTCCAATGCCCTAGACCACCAGGGGATCACATACTAACCCTCCAATGCCCTAGACCACCAGGGGATCACATACTAACCCTCCAATGCCCTAGACCACCAGGGGATCACATACTAACCCTCCAATGCCCTAGACCACCAGGGGGTCACATACTAACCCTCCAAAGCCCTAGACCACCAGGGGGTCACATACTAACCCTCCAATGCCCTAGACCACCAGGGGATCACATACTAACCCTCCAATGCCCTAGACCACCAGGGGATCACATACTAACCCTCCAATGCCCTAGACCACCAGGGGATCACATACTAACCCTCCAATGTCCTAGACCACCAGGGGATCACATACTAACCCTCCAATGTCCTAGACCACCAGGGGATCACATACTAACCCTCTAATGTCCTAGACCACCAGGGGATCACATACTAACCTTCCAATGCCCTAGACCACCAGGGGATCACATACTAACCTTCCAATGCCCTAGACGACCAGGGGATCACATACTAACCCTCCAATGCCCTAGACGACCAGGGGATCGCATACTAACCCTCCAATGCCCTAGACCACCAGGGGATCGCATACTAACCCTCCAATGCCCTAGACCACCAGGGGATCACATACTAACCCTCCAATGCCCTAGACCGCCAGGGGATCACATACTAACCCTCCAATGCCCTAGACCACCAGGGGATCACATACTAACCCTCCAATGCCCTAGACCACCACGGGATCACATACTAACCCTCCAATGCCCTAGACCACCAGGGGATCACATACTAACCCTCCAATGCCCTAGAACACCAGGGGATCACATACTAACCCTCCAATGCCCTAGACCGCCAGGGGATCACATACTAACCCTCCAATGCCCTAGACCACCAGGGGATCACATACTAACCCTCCAATGCCCTAGACCACCACGGGATCACATACTAACCCTCCAATGCCCTAGACCACCACGGGATCACATACTAACCCTCCAATGCCCTAGACCGCCAGGGGATCACATACTAACCCTCCAATGCCCTAGACCACCAGGGGGTCACATACTAACCCTCCAATGCCCTAGACCACCAGGGGATCACATACTAACCCTCCAATGCCCTAGACCACCAGGGGGTCACATACTAACCCTCCAATGCCCTAGACCACCAGGGGATCACATACTAACCCTCCAATGCCCTAGACCACCAGGGGATCACATACTAACCCTCCAATGCCCTAGACCACCAGGGGGTCACATACTAACCCTCCAATGCCCTAGACCACCAGGGGATCACATACTAACCCTCCAATGCCCTAGACCACCAGGGGATCACATACTAACCCTCCAATGCCCTAGACCACCAGGGGATCACATACTAACCCTCCAATGCCCTAGACCACCAGGGGATCACATACTAACCCTCCAATGCCCTAGACCACCAGGGGGTCACATACTAACCCTCCTATGTCCTAGACCACCAGGGGATCACATACTAACCCTCCAATGCCCTAGACCACCAGGGGATCACATACTAACCCTCCAATGTCCTAGACCACCAGGGGGTCACATACTAACCCTCCAATGCCCTAGACCACCAGGGGATCACATACTAACCCTCCAATGCCCTAGACCACCAGAGGATCACATACTAACCCTCCAATGTCTTAGACCACCAGGGGGTCACATACTAACCCTCCAATGCCCTAGACCACCAGGGGATCACATACTAACCCTCCAATGCCCTAGACCACCAGGGGATCACATACTAACCCTCCAATGCCCTAGACCACCAGGGGATCACATACTAACCCTCCAATGTCCTAGACCACCAGGGGGTCACATACTAACCCTCCAATGCCCTAGACCACCAGGGGATCACATACTAACCCTCCAATGCCCTAGACCACCAGGGGATCACATACTAACCCTCCAATGCCCTAGACCACCAGGGGATCACATACTAACCCTCCAATGTCCTAGACCACCAGAGGATCACATACTAACCTGCCAATGCCCTAGACCACCACGGGATCACATACTAACCCTCCAATGTCCTAGACCACCAGGGGATCACATACTAACCCTCCAATGCCCTAGACCACCAGGGGATCACATACTAACTCTCCAATGCCCTAGACCACCAGGGGATCACATACTAACCCTCCAATGCCCTAGACCGCCAGGGGATCACATACTAACCCTCCTATGTCCTAGACCACCAGGGTATCACCTACTAACCCTCCAATGCCCTAGACCACCAGGGTATCACCTACTAACCCTCCAATGCCCTAGACCGCCAGGGGATCACATACTAACCCTCAAATGTCCTAGACCACCAGGGGATCACATACTAACCTTCCAATGTCCTAGACCACCAGGGGATCACATACTAACCCTCCAATGCCCTAGACCACCAGGGGATCACATACTAACCCTCCAATGTCCTAGACCACCAGGGGATCACATACTAACCCTCCAATGTCCTAGACCACCAGGGGATCACCTACTAACCCTCCAATGCCATAGACCACCAGGGGATCACATACTAACCCTACAATGCCCTAGACCACCAGGGGATCACATACTAACCTGCCAATGCCCTAGACCACCAGGGGATCACATACTAATCTCCCAATGCCCTAGACCACCAGGGGATCACATACTAACCCTCCAATGCCCTAAACCACCAGGGGATCACATACTAACCCTCCAATGCCCTAGACCACCAGGGGATCACATACTAACCCTCCAATGTCCTAGACCACCAGGGGATCACATACTAACCCTCCTATGTCCTAGACCACCAGGGGATCACATACTAACCTTCCAATGCCCTAGACCACTAGGGGATCACATACTAACCTGCCAATGCCCTAGACCACCAGGGGTCACATACTAACCTGCCAATGCCCTAGACCACCAGGGGGTCACATACTAACCCTCCTATGTCCTAGACCACCAGGGGATCACATACTAACCTGCCAATGCCCTAGACCACCAGGGGATCACATACTAACCTGCCAATGCCCTAGACTACCAGGGGATCACATACTAACCCTCCAATGCCCTAGACCACCAGGGGATCACATACTAACCCTCCAATGCCCTAGACCACCAGGGGATCACATACTAACCCTCCAATGCCCTAGACCACCAGGGGATCACATACTAACCCTCCAATGTCCTAGACCACCAGGGGATCACATACTAACCCTCCAATGCCCTAGACCACCAGGGGATCACATACTAACCCTACAATGCCCTAGACCACCAGGGGATCACATACTAACCTGCCAATGCCCTAGACCACCAGGGGATCACATACTAACCTGCCAATGCCCTAGACCACCAGGGGATCACATACTAACCTGCCAATGCCCTAGACTACCAGGGGATCACATACTAACCCTCCAATGCCCTAGACCACCAGGGGATCACATACTAACCCTCCAATGCCCTAGACCACCAGGGGATCACATACTAACCCTCCAATGCCCTAGACCACCAGGGGATCACATACTAACCTGCCAATGCCCTAGACCACCAGGGGATCACATACTAACCCTCCAATGTCCTAGACCACCAGGGGATCAAGTACTAAACCTCCAATGTCCTAGACCACCAGGGGATCACATACTAACCTTCCAATGTCCTAGACCACCAGGGGATCACATACTAACCCTCCAATGTCCTAGACCACCAGGGGATCACATACTAACCCTCCAATGCCATAGACCACCAGGGGATCACATACTAACTCTACAATGCCCTAGACCACCAGGGGATCACATACTAACCCTCCAATGTCCTAGACCACCAGGGGTTCACATACTAACCCTCCAATGTCCTAGACCACCAGGGGGTCACATACTAACCCTCCAATGTCCTAGACCACCAGGGGGTCACATACTAACCCTCCAATGTCCTAGACCACCAGGGGATCACATACTAACCCTCCAATGTCCTAGACCACCAGGGGATCACATACTAACCCTCCAATGCCCTAGACCACCAGGGGGTCACATACTAACCCTCCAATGTCCTAGACCACCAGGGGATCACATACTAACCCTCCAATGTCCTAGACCACCAGGGGATCACATACTAACCCTCCAATGCCCTAGACCACCAGGGGATCACATACTAACCCTCCAATGCCCTAGACCACCAGGGGGTCACATACTAACCCTCCAATGTCCTGGACCACCAGGGGATCACATACTAACCCTCCAATGTCCTAGACCACCAGGGGATCACATACTAACCCTCCAATGTCCTAGACCACCAGGGGGTCACATACTAACCCTCCAATGTCCTAGACCACCAGGAGATCACATACTAACCCTCCAATGTCCTAGACCACCAGGGGATCACATACTAACCCTCCAATGCCCTAGACCACCAGGGGATCACATACTAACCCTCCAATGTCCTAGACCACCAGGGGGTCACATACTAACCTGCCAATGCCCTAGACCACCAGGGGATCACATACTAACCCTCCAATGTCCTAGACCACCAGGGGATCACATACTAACCTGCCAATGTCCTAGACCACCAGGGGATCACATACTAACCCTCCAATGTCCTAGACCACCAGGGGATCACATACTAACCCTCCAATGTCCTAGACCACCAGGGGATCACATACTAACCCTCCAATGTCCTAGACCACCAGGGTATCACATACTAACCCTCCAATGTCCTAGACCACCAGGGGATCACATACTAACCCTCCAATGTCCTAGACCACCAGGGGATCACATACTAACCCTCCAATGTCCTAGACCACCAGGATATCACATACTAACCCTCCAATGTCCTAGACCACCAGGGGATCACATACTAACCCTCCAATGTCCTAGACCACCAGGGGGTCACATACTAACCCGCCAATGCCCTAGACCACCAGGGGATCACATACTAACCCTCCAATGTCCTAGACCACCAGGGGATCACATACTAACCTGCCAATGCCCTAGACTACCAGGGGATCACATACTAACCCTCCAATGCCCTAGACCACCAGGGGATCACATACTAACCCTCCAATGCCCTAGACCACCAGGGGATCACATACTAACCCTCCAATGCCCTAGACCACCAGGGGATCACATACTAACCTGCCAATGCCCTAGACCACCAGGGGATCACATACTAACCCTCCAATGTCCTAGACCACCAGGGGATCAAGTACTAAACCTCCAATGTCCTAGACCACCAGGGGATCACATACTAACCTTCCAATGTCCTAGACCACCAGGGGATCACATACTAACCCTCCAATGTCCTCGACCACCAGGGGATCACATACTAACCCTCCAATGCCATAGACCACCAGGGGATCACATACTAACTCTACAATGCCCTAGACCACCAGGGGATCACATACTAACCCTCCAATGTCCTAGACCACCAGGGGTTCACATACTAACCCTCCAATGTCCTAGACCACCAGGGGGTCACATACTAACCCTCCAATGTCCTAGACCACCAGGGGGTCACATACTAACCCTCCAATGTCCTAGACCACCAGGGGATCACATACTAACCCTCCAATGTCCTAGACCACCAGGGGATCACATACTAACCCTCCAATGCCCTAGACCACCAGGGGGTCACATACTAACCCTCCAATGTCCTAGACCACCAGGGGATCACATACTAACCCTCCAATGTCCTAGACCACCAGGGGATCACATACTAACCCTCCAATGCCCTAGACCACCAGGGGATCACATACTAACCCTCCAATGCCCTAGACCACCAGGGGGTCACATACTAACCCTCCAATGTCCTGGACCACCAGGGGATCACATACTAACCCTCCAATGTCCTAGACCACCAGGGGATCACATACTAACCCTCCAATGTCCTAGACCACCAGGGGGTCACATACTAACCCTCCAATGTCCTAGACCACCAGGAGATCACATACTAACCCTCCAATGTCCTAGACCACCAGGGGATCACATACTAACCCTCCAATGCCCTAGACCACCAGGGGATCACATACTAACCCTCCAATGTCCTAGACCACCAGGGGGTCACATACTAACCTGCCAATGCCCTAGACCACCAGGGGATCACATACTAACCCTCCAATGTCCTAGACCACCAGGGGATCACATACTAACCTGCCAATGTCCTAGACCACCAGGGGATCACATACTAACCCTCCAATGTCCTAGACCACCAGGGGATCACATACTAACCCTCCAATGTCCTAGACCACCAGGGGATCACATACTAACCCTCCAATGTCCTAGACCACCAGGGGATCACATACTAACCCTCCAATGACCTAGACCACCAGGGTATCACATACTAACCCTCCAATGTCCTAGACCACCAGGGGATCACATACTAACCCTCCAATGTCCTAGACCACCAGGGGATCACATACTAACCCTCCAATGTCCTAGACCACCAGGATATCACATACTAACCCTCCAATGTCCTAGACCACCAGGGGATCACATACTAACCCTCCAATGTCCTAGACCACCAGGGGGTCACATACTAACCCGCCAATGCCCTAGACCACCAGGGGATCACATACTAACCCTCCAATGTCCTAGACCACCAGGGGATCACATACTAACCTGCCAATGTCCTAGACCACCAGGGGATCACATACTAACCCTCCAATGCCCTAGACCACCAGGGGATCACATACTAACCCTCCAATGTCCTAGACCACCAGGGGATCACATACTAACCCTCCAATGTCCTAGACCACCAGGGGGTCACATACTAACCCTCCAATGTCCTAGACCACCAGGGGATCACATACTAACCCTCCAATGTCCTAGACCACCAGGGGGTCACATACTAAACCTCCAATGTCCTAGACCACCAGGGGATCACATACTAACCCTCCAATGTCCTAGACCACCAGGGGATCACATACTAACCCTCCAATGTCCTAGACCACCAGGGGATCACATACTAACCCTCCAATGCCCTAGACCACCAGGGGATCACATACTAACCCTCCAATGTCCTAGACCACCAGGGAATCACATACTAACCCTCCAATGTCCTAGACCACCAGGGGGTCACATACTAACCCTCCAATGTCCTAGACCACCTGGGGATCACATACTAACCCTCCAATGTCCTAGACCACCAGGGGGTCACATACTAAACCTCCAATGTCCTAGACCACCAGGGGATCACATACTAACCCTCCAATGCCCTAGACCACCAGGGGGTCACATACTAACCCTCCAATGCCCTAGACCACCAGGGGGTCACATACTAACCCTCCAATGTCCTAGACCACCAGGGGATCACATCCTAACCCTCCAATGTCCTAGACCACCAGGGGATCACATACTAACCCTCCAATGTCCTAGACCACCAGGGGGTCACATACTAACCCTCCAATGCCATAGACCACCAGGGGGTCACATACTAACCCTCCAATGTCCTAGACCACCAGGGGGTCACATACTAACCCTCCAATGTCCTAGACCACCAGGGGATCACATACTAACCCTCCAATGTCCTAGACCACCAGGGGATCACATACTAACCCTCCAATGTCCTAGACCACCAGGGGATCACATACTAACCCTCCAATGTCCTAGACCACCAGGGGATCACATACTAACCCTCCAATGTCCTAGACCACCAGGGGATCACATACTAACCCTCCAATGTCCTAGACCACCAGGGGGTCACATACTAACCCTCCAATGTCCTAGACCACCAGGGGATCACATACTAACCCTCCAATGTCCTAGACCACCAGGGGATCACATACTAACCCTCCAATGTCCTAGACCACCAGGGGATCACATACTAACCCTCCAATGCCCTAGACCACCAGGGGATCACATACTAACCCTCCAATGTCCTAGACCACCAGGGGATCACATACTAACCCTCCAATGCCCTAGACCACCAGGGGATCACATACTAACCCTCCAATGTCCTAGACCACCAGGGGATCACATACTAACCCTCCAATGCCCTAGACCACCAGGGGATCACATACTAACCCTACAATGCCCTAGACCACCAGGGGATCACATACTAACCTGCCAATGCCCTAGACCACCAGGGGATCACATACTAACCTGCCAATGCCCTAGACCACCAGGGGATCACATACTAACCTGCCAATGCCCTAGACTACCAGGGGATCACATACTAACCCTCCAATGCCCTAGACCACCAGGGGATCACATACTAACCCTCCAATGCCCTAGACCACCAGGGGATCACATACTAACCCTCCAATGCCCTAGACCACCAGGGGATCACATACTAACCTGCCAATGCCCTAGACCACCAGGGGATCACATACTAACCCTCCAATGTCCTAGACCACCAGGGGATCAAGTACTAAACCTCCAATGTCCTAGACCACCAGGGGATCACATACTAACCTTCCAATGTCCTAGACCACCAGGGGATCACATACTAACCCTCCAATGTCCTAGACCACCAGGGGATCACATACTAACCCTCCAATGCCATAGACCACCAGGGGATCACATACTAACTCTACAATGCCCTAGACCACCAGGGGATCACATACTAACCCTCCAATGTCCTAGACCACCAGGGGTTCACATACTAACCCTCCAATGTCCTAGACCACCAGGGGGTCACATACTAACCCTCCAATGTCCTAGACCACCAGGGGGTCACATACTAACCCTCCAATGTCCTAGACCACCAGGGGATCACATACTAACCCTCCAATGTCCTAGACCACCAGGGGATCACATACTAACCCTCCAATGCCCTAGACCACCAGGGGGTCACATACTAACCCTCCAATGTCCTAGACCACCAGGGGATCACATACTAACCCTCCAATGTCCTAGACCACCAGGGGATCACATACTAACCCTCCAATGCCCTAGACCACCAGGGGATCACATACTAACCCTCCAATGCCCTAGACCACCAGGGGGTCACATACTAACCCTCCAATGTCCTGGACCACCAGGGGATCACATACTAACCCTCCAATGTCCTAGACCACCAGGGGATCACATACTAACCCTCCAATGTCCTAGACCACCAGGGGGTCACATACTAACCCTCCAATGTCCTAGACCACCAGGAGATCACATACTAACCCTCCAATGTCCTAGACCACCAGGGGATCACATACTAACCCTCCAATGCCCTAGACCACCAGGGGATCACATACTAACCCTCCAATGTCCTAGACCACCAGGGGGTCACATACTAACCTGCCAATGCCCTAGACCACCAGGGGATCACATACTAACCCTCCAATGTCCTAGACCACCAGGGGATCACATACTAACCTGCCAATGTCCTAGACCACCAGGGGATCACATACTAACCCTCCAATGTCCTAGACCACCAGGGGATCACATACTAACCCTCCAATGTCCTAGACCACCAGGGGATCACATACTAACCCTCCAATGTCCTAGACCACCAGGGGATCACATACTAACCCTCCAATGTCCTAGACCACCAGGGTATCACATACTAACCCTCCAATGTCCTAGACCACCAGGGGATCACATACTAACCCTCCAATGTCCTAGACCACCAGGGGATCACATACTAACCCTCCAATGTCCTAGACCACCAGGATATCACATACTAACCCTCCAATGTCCTAGACCACCAGGGGATCACATACTAACCCTCCAATGTCCTAGACCACCAGGGGGTCACATACTAACCCGCCAATGCCCTAGACCACCAGGGGATCACATACTAACCCTCCAATGTCCTAGACCACCAGGGGATCACATACTAACCTGCCAATGCCCTAGACTACCAGGGGATCACATACTAACCCTCCAATGCCCTAGACCACCAGGGGATCACATACTAACCCTCCAATGCCCTAGACCACCAGGGGATCACATACTAACCCTCCAATGCCCTAGACCACCAGGGGATCACATACTAACCTGCCAATGCCCTAGACCACCAGGGGATCACATACTAACCCTCCAATGTCCTAGACCACCAGGGGATCAAGTACTAAACCTCCAATGTCCTAGACCACCAGGGGATCACATACTAACCTTCCAATGTCCTAGACCACCAGGGGATCACATACTAACCCTCCAATGTCCTAGACCACCAGGGGATCACATACTAACCCTCCAATGCCATAGACCACCAGGGGATCACATACTAACTCTACAATGCCCTAGACCACCAGGGGATCACATACTAACCCTCCAATGTCCTAGACCACCAGGGGTTCACATACTAACCCTCCAATGTCCTAGACCACCAGGGGGTCACATACTAACCCTCCAATGTCCTAGACCACCAGGGGGTCACATACTAACCCTCCAATGTCCTAGACCACCAGGGGATCACATACTAACCCTCCAATGTCCTAGACCACCAGGGGATCACATACTAACCCTCCAATGCCCTAGACCACCAGGGGGTCACATACTAACCCTCCAATGTCCTAGACCACCAGGGGATCACATACTAACCCTCCAATGTCCTAGACCACCAGGGGATCACATACTAACCCTCCAATGCCCTAGACCACCAGGGGATCACATACTAACCCTCCAATGCCCTAGACCACCAGGGGGTCACATACTAACCCTCCAATGTCCTGGACCACCAGGGGATCACATACTAACCCTCCAATGTCCTAGACCACCAGGGGATCACATACTAACCCTCCAATGTCCTAGACCACCAGGGGGTCACATACTAACCCTCCAATGTCCTAGACCACCAGGAGATCACATACTAACCCTCCAATGTCCTAGACCACCAGGGGATCACATACTAACCCTCCAATGCCCTAGACCACCAGGGGATCACATACTAACCCTCCAATGTCCTAGACCACCAGGGGGTCACATACTAACCTGCCAATGCCCTAGACCACCAGGGGATCACATACTAACCCTCCAATGTCCTAGACCACCAGGGGATCACATACTAACCTGCCAATGTCCTAGACCACCAGGGGATCACATACTAACCCTCCAATGTCCTAGACCACCAGGGGATCACATACTAACCCTCCAATGTCCTAGACCACCAGGGGATCACATACTAACCCTCCAATGTCCTAGACCACCAGGGGATCACATACTAACCCTCCAATGACCTAGACCACCAGGGTATCACATACTAACCCTCCAATGTCCTAGACCACCAGGGGATCACATACTAACCCTCCAATGTCCTAGACCACCAGGGGATCACATACTAACCCTCCAATGTCCTAGACCACCAGGATATCACATACTAACCCTCCAATGTCCTAGACCACCAGGGGATCACATACTAACCCTCCAATGCCCTAGACCACCAGGGGGTCACATACTAACCCGCCAATGCCCTAGACCACCAGGGGATCACATACTAACCCTCCAATGTCCTAGACCACCAGGGGATCACATACTAACCTGCCAATGTCCTAGACCACCAGGGGATCACATACTAACCCTCCAATGCCCTAGACCACCAGGGGATCACATACTAACCCTCCAATGTCCTAGACCACCAGGGGATCACATACTAACCCTCCAATGTCCTAGACCACCAGGGGGTCACATACTAACCCTCCAATGTCCTAGACCACCAGGGGATCACATACTAACCCTCCAATGTCCTAGACCACCAGGGGGTCACATACTAAACCTCCAATGTCCTAGACCACCAGGGGATCACATACTAACCCTCCAATGTCCTAGACCACCAGGGGATCACATACTAACCCTCCAATGTCCTAGACCACCAGGGGATCACATACTAACCCTCCAATGCCCTAGACCACCAGGGGATCACATACTAACCCTCCAATGTCCTAGACCACCAGGGAATCACATACTAACCCTCCAATGTCCTAGACCACCAGGGGGTCACATACTAACCCTCCAATGTCCTAGACCACCTGGGGATCACATACTAACCCTCCAATGTCCTAGACCACCAGGGGGTCACATACTAAACCTCCAATGTCCTAGACCACCAGGGGATCACATACTAACCCTCCAATGCCCTAGACCACCAGGGGGTCACATACTAACCCTCCAATGCCCTAGACCACCAGGGGGTCACATACTAACCCTCCAATGTCCTAGACCACCAGGGGATCACATCCTAACCCTCCAATGTCCTAGACCACCAGGGGATCACATACTAACCCTCCAATGTCCTAGACCACCAGGGGGTCACATACTAACCCTCCAATGCCATAGACCACCAGGGGGTCACATACTAACCCTCCAATGTCCTAGACCACCAGGGGGTCACATACTAACCCTCCAATGTCCTAGACCACCAGGGGATCACATACTAACCCTCCAATGTCCTAGACCACCAGGGGATCACATACTAACCCTCCAATGTCCTAGACCACCAGGGGATCACATACTAACCCTCCAATGTCCTAGACCACCAGGGGATCACATACTAACCCTCCAATGTCCTAGACCACCAGGGGATCACATACTAACCCTCCAATGTCCTAGACCACCAGGGGGTCACATACTAACCCTCCAATGTCCTAGACCACCAGGGGATCACATACTAACCCTCCAATGTCCTAGACCACCAGGGGATCACATACTAACCCTCCAATGTCCTAGACCACCAGGGGATCACATACTAACCCTCCAATGCCCTAGACCACCAGGGGATCACATACTAACCCTCCAATGTCCTAGACCACCAGGGGATCACATACTAACCCTCCAATGTCCTAGACCACCAGGGGATCACATACTAACCCTCCAATGCCCTAGACGACCAGGGGATCACATACTAACCCTCCAATGTCCTAGACCACCAGGGGTCACATACTAACCTGCCAATGCCCTAGACCACCAGGGGATCACATACTAACCCTCCAATGTCCTAGACCACCAGGGGATCACATACTAACCTGCCAATGTCCTAGACCACCAGGGGATCACATACTAACCCTCCAATGTCCTAGACCACCAGGGGATCACATACTAACCCTCCAATGTCCTAGACCACCAGGGGATCACATACTAACCCTCCAATGTCCTAGACCACCAGGGGATCACATACTAACCCTCCAATGTCCTAGACCACCAGGGTATCACATACTAACCCTCCAATGTCCTAGACCACCAGGGGATCACATACTAACCCTCCAATGTCCTAGACCACCAGGGGATCACATACTAACCCTCCAATGTCCTAGACCACCAGGATATCACATACTAACCCTCCAATGTCCTAGACCACCAGGGGATCACATACTAACCCTCCAATGTCCTAGACCACCAGGGGGTCACATACTAACCCGCCAATGCCCTAGACCACCAGGGGATCACATACTAACCCTCCAATGTCCTAGACCACCAGGGGATCACATACTAACCTGCCAATGTCCTAGACCACCAGGGGATCACATACTAACCCTCCAATGCCCTAGACCACCAGGGGATCACATACTAACCCTCCAATGTCCTAGACCACCAGGGGATCACATACTAACCCTCCAATGTCCTAGACCACCAGGGGGTCACATACTAACCCTCCAATGTCCTAGACCACCAGGGGATCACATACTAACCCTCCAATGTCCTAGACCACCAGGGGGTCACATACTAAACCTCCAATGTCCTAGACCACCAGGGGATCACATACTAACCCTCCAATGTCCTAGACCACCAGGGGATCACATACTAACCCTCCAATGTCCTAGACCACCAGGGGATCACATACTAACCCTCCAATGCCCTAGACCACCAGGGGATCACATACTAACCCTCCAATGTCCTAGACCACCAGGGGATCACATACTAACCCTCCAATGTCCTAGACCACCAGGGGGTCACATACTAACCCTCCAATGTCCTAGACCACCTGGGGATCACATACTAACCCTCCAATGTCCTAGACCACCAGGGGGTCACATACTAAACCTCCAATGTCCTAGACCACCAGGGGATCACATACTAACCCTCCAATGCCCTAGACCACCAGGGGGTCACATACTAACCCTCCAATGCCCTAGACCACCAGGGGGTCACATACTAACCCTCCAATGTCCTAGACCACCAGGGGATCACATACTAACCCTCCAATGTCCTAGACCACCAGGGGATCACATACTAACCCTCCAATGTCCTAGACCACCAGGGGGTCACATACTAACCCTCCAATGCCATAGACCACCAGGGGGTCACATACTAACCCTCCAATGTCCTAGACCACCAGGGGGTCACATACTAACCCTCCAATGTCCTAGACCACCAGGGGATCACATACTAACCCTCCAATGTCCTAGACCACCAGGGGATCACATACTAACCCTCCAATGTCCTAGACCACCAGGGGATCACATACTAACCCTCCAATGTCCTAGACCACCAGGGGATCACATACTAACCCTCCAATGTCCTAGACCACCAGGGGATCACATACTAACCCTCCAATGTCCTAGACCACCAGGGGGTCACATACTAACCCTCCAATGTCCTAGACCACCAGGGGATCACATACTAACCCTCCAATGTCCTAGACCACCAGGGGATCACATACTAACCTTCCAATGTCCTAGACCACCAGGGGATCACATACTAACCCTCCAATGTCCTAGACCACCAGGGGATCACATACTAACCCTCCAATGTCCTAGACCACCAGGGGATCACATACTAACCTTCCAATGTCCTAGACCACCAGGGGATCACATACTAACCCTCCAATGTCCTAGACCACCAGGGGATCACATACTAACCCTCCAATGTCCTAGACCACCAGGGGATCACATACTAACCCTCCAATGTCCTAGACCACCAGGGGATCACATACTAACCCTCCAATGTCCTAGACCACCAGGGGGTCACATACTAACCCTCCAATGTCTTCATTGCCTTAGACCTAAACTAGTTTTATTTTGACATATAAATTTGGGAACATCTTGTAGTTTTGTTTCATAACAAATGTGCGCGGTCCCTGCACCCGGCGCTGCCCGACTTCATTAGTGAGATCATTACTGGATGGATCGGCCCGATAATTGCTGATTACAGACAGGAATCAATAGTCGTCTGTAAGTAACACAAGTAAATCAGCGTCTTGTCCGTTGAGATGAGCGCGGAGCTGGAGACGCTTCCTCCAAATTCATCTTAATAATCATCAGGTTTTTTTTGACAACTCGGATCCTGAGCCGGAGATGATGATGGATCCAGGGCTCCGAGTGTTAAAGAACATGGACTCGTGATTTATCAGACACATGGAAATAAGCGCTATCGCCCCTGGAGGGGAAGAAGTCTAATTAGCACACGAGATGAGCAGCACCTGATGTACGTGAGATATGGCCGTCGCTTCTCGGGGTCCTATATCTGTGGGGGCGCTGGGTGCAGGACCCCAACAATCTGATCCAAGACCCCTTTAATAGGCCAATTATAGATGTATAGACCCACTCTAAGGGCGATGTTTACAGTGATGCAGCTGGACCCCTGTATACATCACAAGAGATGGAGGTAGGTCCTCAGTGTTCGATCCCCTGCAGTGCCCCCCACAGGAGGAGGAAAGCATTACACATATATCTCTGTGATATCAGACAAATCTATGGATGTACTAGGTTAGTGGAGACACTTTGGGTGCCGTTAGCTGTTGGTTGGTCCAGGGGGGGCTTAGGGTGAGCACTAAACTCCCATAGGTTCCAATAGTCTTTGCTGTGCTGATTTTAAAAATGCCTTTGTCAGCATTCTGAATTATTTCAGTACTTTATAATTCTTTATTTCACATTACCTGACTCCCTGCCAGCAGCGTGTGGTGAGCCCCGTGGGAGGCGCAGCTGCATCCTGTGTCAGTCTCTTGTCCTCCAGCCTCAAGCAGGAGGGGGATGGTGTGGAGGGTAGGAAGAACATGTGGAGCACAAAGGCTGCAGCTCCCCAGGGAATCGCCACACCCTGGTGGCAGGGAGCCAAGTAATGTGAAAAAAACTTTTATAAACTACTGAAATGATTTTAAAAAATGCCTTTGTCAGCATTCTGAATCAGTATAGCATTGGCTATTGGAACCGTTCACCTGCTAATACTGACATTCCTGATGACAGGTTCCCTTTGAGTTTGTTCCCAGTAGGAGGCGCAGCACTGGCACTGTAATCGAGTGACACTCCGATGCACACAGAGTGTCCTATATACCTGCACACATAATCGCAGCATTACTCATCTCACTTTACAAATCCTGAGTATTTATTCTCATGCATTTACAGCTCAAGGTGCCTTTACTGCTCGCCCTAATCCTGTACTGCCCCCCCCCCTGCTCCGCGGTGTAAACGCTCAGGGATGATATGGATAATATAAAGGTTAGTGACTCATGTGTCTCCCCTGGCACAGACTGCGCTGATGTGATTCCTCTTAGCTACACAAAGAACTCAGCGCCCCATAACCTGTATCCATGAGTGATAGAGGCGGAAACATGTATATGAAGGAACCTGCACAGAGAGGAGGGGGGAGGGGAGCACAGAGCGGCACATATACATACCTCATACTCACCTACCCCCCATTACCCCAGACCCATGCAACTGTGACTACTCATATACAAGAAAGCAGAGCCACAAGGGTGCAAACCAAGGAATTATAATAGTTATATATATTTACATAGGGGGCAGTATTATAGTAGTTATATTCTTGTACATAGGGGGCAGTATTATAGTAGTTATATTCCTGTACACAGGGGGCAGTATTATAGTAGTTATATTCTTGTACATAGGGGCAGTATTATAGTAGTTATATTCCTGTACATAGGGAGCAGTATTATAGTAGTTATATTCTTGTACATAGGGGGCAGTATTATAGTAGTTATATTCCTGTACATAGGGGGCAGTATTATAGTAGTTATATTCTTGTACATAGGGGGCAGTATTATAGTAGTTATATTCTTGTACATAGGGGGCAGTATTATGGTAGTTATATTCTTGTACATAGGGGGCAGTATTATAGTAGTTATATTCCTGTACATAGGGGGCGGTATTATAGTAGTTATATTCTTGTACATAGGGGCAGTATTATAGTAGTTATATTCTTGTACATAGGGGAGTATTATAGTAGTTATATTCTTGTACATAGGGGGCAGTATTATAGTAGTTATATTCTTGTACATAGGTGGCAGTATTATAGTATTTATATATATTTACATAGGGGGTAGTATTATAGTAGTTATATTCTTGTACATAGGGGGTAGTATTATAGTAGTTATATTCTTGTACATAGGGGGCAGTATTATAGTAGTTATATTCTTGTACATAGGGGGCAGTATTATAGTAGTTATATTCTTGTACATAGGGGGCAGTATTATAGTAGTTATATTCTTGTACATAGGGGGCAGTATTATAGTAGTTATATTTCTGTACATAGGGGGGCAGTATTATAATAGTTATATTCCTGTACATAGGGGGCAGTATTATAGTAGTTATATTCCTGTACATAGGGGGCAGTATTATAGTAGTTATATTCTTGTACATAGGGGGCAGTATTATAGTAGTCATATTCTTGTACATAGGGGGCAGTATTATAGTAGTTATATTCTTGTACATAGGGGGCAGTATTATAGTAGTTATATTTCTGTACATAGGGGGGCAGTATTATAGTAGTTATGTTCCTATACATATGGGGCAGTATTATAGTAGTTATATTCCTGTACATAGGGGGCAGTATTATAGTAGTTATATTCTTGTACATAGGGGCAGTATTATAGTAGTTACATTCTTGTACATAGGGGGCAGTATTATAGTAGTTATATTCTTGTACATAGAGGGCAGTATTATTGTAGTTACATTCCTGTACATAGGGGGCAGTATTATAGTAGTTATATTCTTGTACATAGGGGGCAGTATTATAGTAGTTATATCCCTGTACATAGGGGGCAGTATTATAGTAGTTATATTCCTGTACATAGGGGGCAGTATTATAGTAGTTATATTCCTGTACATAGGGGGCAGTATTATAGTAGTTATATTCTTGTACATAGGGGGGCAGTATTATAGTAGTTATATTCTTGTACATAGGGGCAGTATTATAGTAGTTATATTCTTGTACATAGGGGGCAGTATTATAGTAGTTATATTCCTGTACACAGGGGGCAGTATTATAGTAGTTATATTCTTGTACATAGGGGGCAGTATTATGGTAGTTATATACTTGTACATAGGGGGCAGTATTATAGTAGTTATATTCCTGTACATAGGGGGCGGTATTATAGTAGTTATATTCTTGTACATAGGGGCAGTATTATAGTAGTTATATTCTTGTACATAGGGGAGTATTATAGTAGTTATATTCTTGTACATAGGGGGCAGTATTATAGTAGTTATATTCCTGTACATAGGGGGCAGTATTATAGTAGTTATATTCTTGTACATAGGGGGCAGTATTATAGTAGTCATATTCTTGTACATAGGGGGCAGTATTATAGTAGTTATATTCTTGTACATAGGGGGCAGTATTATAGTAGTTATATTTCTGTACATAGGGGGGCAGTATTATAGTAGTTATGTTCCTATACATATGGGGCAGTAATATAGTAGTTATATTCCTGTACATAGGGGGCAGTATTATAGTAGTTATATTCTTGTACATAGGGGCAGTATTATAGTAGTTACATTCTTGTACATAGGGGGCAGTATTATAGTAGTTATATTCTTGTACATAGAGGGCAGTATTATAGTAGTTACATTCCTGTACATAGGGGGCAGTATTATAGTAGTTATATTCTTGTACATAGGGGGCAGTATTATAGTAGTTATATCCCTGTACATAGGGGGCAGTATTATAGTAGTTATATTCCTGTACATAGGGGGCAGTATTATAGTAGTTATATTCCTGTACATAGGGGGCAGTATTATAGTAGTTATATTCTTGTACATAGGGGGGCAGTATTATAGTAGTTATATTCTTGTACATAGGGGCAGTATTATAGTAGTTATATTCTTGTACATAGGGGGCAGTATTATAGTAGTTATATTCCTGTACACAGGGGGCAGTATTATAGTAGTTATATTCTTGTACATAGGGGGCAGTATTATGGTAGTTATATACTTGTACATAGGGGGCAGTATTATAGTAGTTATATTCCTGTACATAGGGGGCGGTATTATAGTAGTTATATTCTTGTACATAGGGGCAGTATTATAGTAGTTATATTCTTGTACATAGGGGAGTATTATAGTAGTTATATTCTTGTACATAGGGGGCAGTATTATAGTAGTTATATTCTTGTACATAGGGGGCAGTATTATAGTATTTATATATATTTACATAGGGGGTAGTATTATAGTAGTTATATTCTTGTACATAGGGGGTAGTATTATAGTAGTTATATTCTTGTACATAGGGGGCAGTATTATAGTAGTTATATTCTTGTACATAGGGGGCAGTATTATAGTAGTTATATTCTTGTACATAGGGGGCAGTATTATAGTAGTTATATTCTTGTACATAGGGGGCAGTATTATAGTAGTTATATTCTTGTACATAGGGGGCAGTATTATAGTAGTTATATTTCTGTACATGGGGCAGTATTATAGTAGTTATATTCCTGTACATAGGGGGCAGTATTATAGTAGTTATATTCCTGTACATAGGGGGCAGTATTATAGTAGTTATATTCTTGTACATAGGGGAAGTATTATAGTAGTCATATTCTTGTACATAGGGGGCAGTATTATAGTAGTTATATTCTTGTACATAGGGGGCAGTATTATAGTAGTTATATTTCTGTACATAGGGGGGCAGTATTATAGTAGTTATGTTCCTATACATATGGGGCAGTATTATAGTAGTTATATTCCTGTACATAGGGGGCAGTATTATAGTAGTTATATTCTTGTACATAGGGGCAGTATTATAGTAGTTACATTCTTGTACATAGGGGGCAGTATTATAGTAGTTATATTCTTGTACATAGAGGGCAGTATTATAGTAGTTACATTCCTGTACATAGGGGGCAGTATTATAGTAGTTATATTCTTGTACATAGGGGGCAGTATTATAGAAGTTATATTCTTGTACATAGGGGGCAGTATTATAGTAGTTATATTCTTGTACATAGAGGGCAGTATTATAGTAGTTATATTCCTGTACATAAGGGGCAGTATTATAGTAGTTATATTCTTGTACATAGGGGGCAGTATTATAGTAGTTACATTCCTGTACATAGGGAGCCGTATTATAGTA
Organism: Engystomops pustulosus; assembly: GCF_040894005.1. NCBI lineage: Eukaryota > Metazoa > Chordata > Amphibia > Anura > Leptodactylidae > Engystomops > Engystomops pustulosus. The sequence continues at coordinate 16,890,390 of NC_092418.1, forward strand.
GTTACATTCTTGTACATAGGGGGCAGTATTATAGTAGTTCTATAATACTGCCCCCTATTTACAAGAATATAACTACTATAATACTGCCCTCTATGTACAAGAATATAACTACTATAATACTTCCCCCTATATACAAGAATATTAGTTATATTCTTGTACATAGAGGGCAGTATTATAGTAGTTATATTCCTGTACATAGGGAGCAGTATTATAGTAGTTATATTCTTGTACATAGGGGGCAGTATTATAGTAGTTATATTCTTGTACATAGAGGGCAGTATTATAGTAGTTATATTCCTGTACATAGGGAGCAGTATTATAGTAGTTATATTCTTGTACATAGGGGGCAGTATTATAGTAGTTATATTCTTGTACATAGAGGGCAGTATTATAGTAGTTATAATCTTGTACATAGGAGCAGTATTATAGTAGTTATATTCTTGTACATAGGGGCAGTAGTATAGCAGTTATATTCCTGTACATAGGGGCAGTATTATAGTAGTTATATTCCTGTACATAGGGGGCAGTATTATAGTAGTTATATTCCTGTACATAGGGGGCAGTATTATAGTAGTTATATACCTGTACATAGGGGCAGTATTATAGTAGTTATATTCTTGTACATAGGGAGCAGTATTATAGTAGTTATATTCTTGTACATAGAGGGCAGTATTATAGTAGTTATATTCCTGTACATAGAGGGCAGTATTATAGTAGTTATATTCCTGTACATAGGGGGCAGTATTATAGTAGTTATATTCTTGTACATAGGGGGCAGTATTATAGTAGTTATATTCCTGTACATAGGGGGCAGTATTATAGTAGTTATATTCCTGTACATAGGGGGCAGTATTATAGTAGTTATATCCTTATACATAGGGGGCAGTATTATAGCAGTTATATTCCTGTACATAGGGGGCAGTATTATAGTAGTTATATTCCTGTACATAGGGGGCAGTATTATAGTAGTTATATTCCTGTACATAGGGAGCAGTATTATAGTAGATATATTCTTGTACATGGGGGGGGCAGTATTATAGTAGTTATATTCTTGTACATGGGGGGGGGGGCAGTATTATAGTAGTTATATTCCTGTACATAGGGGACAGTATTATAGTAGTTATATTCCTGTACATAGGTGCAGTATTATAGTAGTTATATTCCTGTACATAGGAGGCAGTATTATAGCAGTTATATTCCTGTACATAGGAGGCAGTATCATAGTAGTTATATTCTTGTACATAGGGGGCAGTATTATAGTAGTTATATTCTTGTACATAGGGGGCAGTATTATAGTAGTTATATTCTTGTACATAGGAGGCAGTATTATAGTAGTTATATTCTTGTACATAGGGGGCAGTATTATAGTAGTTATATTCTTGTACATAGAGGGCAGTATTATAGTAGTTATATTCCTGTACATAGGGAGCAGTATTATAGTAGTTATATTCTTGTACATAGTGGCAGTATTATAGTAGTTATATTCTTGTACATAGAGGGCAGTATTATAGTAGTTATAATCTTGTACATAGAGGGCAGTATTATAGTAGTTATAATCTTGTACATAGGAGCAGTATTATAGTAGTTATATTCTTGTACATAGGGGCAGTAGTATAGCAGTTATATTCCTGTACATAGGGGCAGTATTATAGTAGTTATATTCCTGTACATAGGGGGCAGTATTATAGTAGTTATATTCCTGTACATAGGGGGCAGTATTATAGTAGTTATATACCTGTACATAGGGGCAGTATTATAGTAGTTATATTCTTGTACATAGGGAGCAGTATTATAGTAGTTATATTCTTGTACATAGAGGGCAGTATTATAGTAGTTACATTCCTGTACATAGAGGGCAGTATTATAGTAGTTATATTCCTGTACATAGGGGGCAGTATTATAGTAGTTATATTCTTGTACATAGGGGGCAGTATTATAGTAGTTATATTCCTGTACATAGGGGGCAGTATTATAGTAGTTATATTCCTGTACATAGGGGGCAGTATTATAGTAGTTATATCCTTATACATAGGGGGCAGTATTATAGCAGTTATATTCCTGTACATAGGGGGCAGTATTATAGTAGTTATATTCCTGTACATAGGGGGCAGTATTATAGTAGTTATATTCCTGTACATAGGGAGCAGTATTATAGTAGATATATTCTTGTACATGGGGGGGGGGGGGGCAGTATTATAGTAGTTATATTCTTGTACATGGGGGGGGGCAGTATTATAGTAGTTATATTCCTGTACATAGGGGACAGTATTATAGTAGTTATATTCCTGTACATAGGGGCAGTATTATAGTAGTTATATTCCTGTACATAGGAGGCAGTATTATAGCAGTTATATTCCTGTACATAGGAGGCAGTATCATAGTAGTTATATTCTTGTACATAGGGGGCAGTATTATAGTAGTTATATTCTTGTACATAGGGGGCAGTATTATAGTAGTTATATTCTTGTACATAGGAGGCAGTATTATAGTAGTTATATTCTTGTACATAGGGGGCAGTATTATAGTAGTTATATTCTTGTACATAGGGGGCAGTATTATAGTAGTTATATTCCTGTACATAGGGGGCAGTATTATAGCAGTTATATTCTTGTATATAGGGGGCAGTATTATAGTAGTTATATTCCTGTACATAGGAGGCAGTATTATAGTAGTTATATTCTTGTTCATAGGGGGCAGTATTATAGTAGTTATATTCTTGTACATAGGGGGCAGTATTATAGTAGTTATATTCCTGTACATAGGGGGCAGTATTATAGTAGTTATATTCCTGTACATAGGGGCAGTATTATAGTAGTTATATTCCTGTACATAGGGGCAGTATTATAGTAGTTATATTCTTGTTCATAGGGGGCAGTATTATAGTAGTTATATTCTTGTACATAGGGGGCAGTATTATAGTAGTTATATTCCTGTACATAGGGGGCAGTATTATAGTAGTTATATTCCTGTACATAGGGGCAGTATTAGGCCCCTTTCACACTTGCGTTTTTCACGCGCGTTTTCTGCGCGTGCTTTTGACGCTCAGAACTTGCATTGCACTCTGACCCATTGTAACCAATGGGTCTTTTCAGACTTGCATTTTTTTTCATGCACACAAGCGCGTTTTTTTTTTAAAACGCACCATGCAAGTCTATGGAGATGCATCAAAAACGCACTGCACTCTGAAACACATGCAAGTGCAATGCGTTTTTCACGCATCAATTGCCATAGAAAAGATAGAGCTCAGTCCTGAGTCCATTTCACGCGCGTTTTCTGCGCGTGAAAAACGCATTGAAATTGCATCAAAAACGCACGTGAAAAACTGAGACACTGAACAAACTCTGACTGAAAACTGATTGCACTCTGATACAAAATGTGCGTTTTTCACTGACCAAAAACTGATCGCTCCCTGATCAAACTCTGACGTGATCTGCAACGCGAGTGTGGAAGGGGCCTTATAGTAGTTTTTTCCTCTGTTCTATGTAAACAGCAGTTTAGCCTGGAATATCCCTTTAATAGTTATTTGTGTTGTGTAAGTTGGACTGTACCTGTCCTTAAAGAATCTTCGAAAACCAAAGGCGACCAGCTTCAGGAGAGCTTCAAACACAAAGACGATGGTGAAGACGTAGTTACAGTATTTCAAAGCCTCTTCCAGGGACTAGAAGAAAACATGAACACGCAGAGATTAGTTATCTTCATATAAACGTGATCCCATCTGGTTTAGTGGAGATTAAACCCTTCCTTAACCCTTGTGACCCCGCTCATAGAGAGGATGTGTGTGATCGCACCAGAACTTGTTCTTCTGTTCTCCTCCTTGTTTGTTATCGTCAGGCCAAATACTTCAAAAACAGCGGATGAGGCCAATATATTATGAGGAGCAGATGGATTGGCAGGATCACTTACGTAATCCGGCATGAGAGGCTACATGAATTATGCATGACAACATGGTTGCACATGATGGGGGGGGAGTTCCAGCACTGACATAGACTTTTGATGGTGATCTGAATGCCAGGAGATGTGAATTATACTCAAAAATAAGAAATATCACAGAGAGAAACCAACCAAGCTGGATATTTGTGAAGATGTTTAGATTTTGGGGGAGCTGTATGAGGACCCTAGTCATTAGGACATTGCAGTGCCACCATTCTGGTGGGTCAGTATCGCATCTACGTGTGCAGTGATGTTGACCTTGCCAGCACTAAGTGGTTCCAGTCCTTGATGTCCATTAGTTGTTCAAGCCACCATCTAGATTTTTGGCTCATCACATGAATGGTCCGGATCTCTTGAAGATGACAACCAGAGAAGAGTCTCTTGAAACCTGCTGGTCAACTGGAAGCTTTGGCCTAGTTGTGATTTAAACCGATCACAAGGTGGGGGAGACCCCGAAGTCCATAATATGAGGGTCCCAATGGTGCTCAGTGCCTACCCTACATAGATACATCGGACCTATGAGACCTACAGTCCAAGCAGAAGACTCTTTGACACTTGTAGGTCAACTGACTGCCTTGATCCAATGTGTAACAAGAGTGGGTGGTGGACACGCCATTGGACCACAACATTCTGGAGGCCTTGGTTATGTGTCCTGTCTGGAGGTGGTTCAAAAGTGAAGCTAAGAAGATGTTCTACATGTCAGGCCATGTTAACACCTCCTAACAAGTATGGTAGTGGTGGTGACTTTCATAGTTTGGTCCGGGACCTACCTTGGGTTGGTTGTAGTGCTCCATAGACATGGTGATGACATTGATACCAATGATGAAGGTGATGAAGAGGTCCAGGTAGTGGCTGGTGCACAGCGAGTGGATGTATTTCCGGGTTGGGGAGTAGTCGGCGTAGTACGGTCTCCTCTGGGCTTCTGTGTGAAAAATGTAAAAGCCACAAAGTAAAATATTATCAGTGTCCCGACAAAACGATGGTGAACATCAAGAAGCACATAGAGCTGGCAGACACGGCTAGACAGACAGGACGGATGACGGACACACAGACAGGACCTAGGGCTACGCTCCAACGACACTCTACCACTGGGGTCATTCTGGAAGGCACCATCCATTAGGAAGTTCTCATTATGGGGGATTATGGGTAATCACAGGTCAAGCCTGTAGAATCATATATTTATAGCCCAAACCGACCCCGATGAGAGTCTGGACTGTGTCCGCTACGTGTGACCTGACCCTGATTGTTGGCATCTATGCAATTAACGTGCCCAGACAAACAACTAACAGGAACTTGGCTCGAGAGGACCAAACACAAAAACCCATGTCCCGTCTAAGTGCTTCCAGAAATACACGACTCCGCTCTCGTGAATGTCGCCAAAAATAACTCGGCAAACATTCTCAAGTGTTTCTCCAGCAAGAATGGCATCACACTGATAAGGAACAAGACATGGCACCGAGCGGCCTCCGCCAGCGCCCACATCTGCAGCAATGGAGGCACTCGAGGTCCTGGACGGGGCTCCAGCTGGCAGAGGCTCCTGGCCGTCATGTGCTCTGCATAGTTCCTATAGGCAGGCCCCGCTCTTCACGAGACTGACAAAGCTTGGGTACAATGCCGGTATTATGTAGGAACCAAAACGGGAGAGGAAGGAAGCGGAGGCTGCGCAGATATGTTACACTATGTTATGGGAATGTAACGCTGTGAACTTCTAGGATTGTAGGGCTATGCACCTCTTGTACTTTGGGGCTGTGCTCTTCTAGGACAGTGAGGCTATGATCTTCTACAACTGTGGAAATATGTTCTTCAATTGCTCTGGGGCTACCTTCTAAAACAGTGAGTAGGACTGCGTGCAGGGGTGTAACTAGGAGATTCAGGACCCCATAGCAGACTTCTGAATGGGGCCCCCTTCCTCCTTAAATTAATATACATA